>NW_027055183.1:0-8416 GCF_011386835.1 Chrysemys picta bellii | reverse complement strand
CCCTCTCCCTCCCCGCCTCAATCCCTCACCATGAGGAACCCCAGCTCTCCTACCCCCTACCAAATCCCTCACTCAGCAAAGCTCCAGTTGTCAGCCCCAGGTGGCAACAAGTGATGTAACAATGCAGTGTCTACACAGTCACTGTGTCTAACTAACTACATTGATTTAAGCACTACCCCTCTCAGAGAGGTGGCGTTATTAAGTCAGTGTAATGGACAACTTACATCAGTGGGAGCGACATTGTAGTGTAGACACTTAGAGTCTGGGCGACGTGCGCTGCCTTAGGTCAACCTAACTTGGCAGCATTAACCAGGCCTATGTCTCAGTTCACTTGGTTATAGACGCTCCCTTGTCAAATCAGGCTGCAGGTGAGTTGGTGTGGGGAAGTACTTCTTGACCACTTTGGTAACTAACTGGCATGCTGAAATACAAGAGCTGGCTCATGGCTCACCTCCATGGGCTCTTGTACTTCCACAGGCTTAAGTCCAACTCATGCTTGGCCTTAGAATTCTCCAGCCTCTCTTTTAAACCTAGCTACAGTGTTTGATTCAATGACCAACTGCAGGAGTGAGTTCCACAGGCTGGAAATGTAGGTGTCTAAATATGGCAAAGTGCCTAACTTCAGGTACCCGAGTTTGAAATTTTTGAAGAGTGAAGAAATTTCCTCTTATTTAGTTTAAATGCACTTGTCACAAATGTCAAGTAGCTACCTATTCTAACATTCTAGGACAAGTTAAACGGGAGAGTCTGATCAGTTCTTGCAGTAGCTCTCCAAACACCAGTTCCTGCCAGCTGAGTGACTGAACCCATCACAATTCCACTAGAATGCAATTGCATCGCACTGAAGGCTGGACTTGAGATGGTTTTTAGATATTTGTCTGCTTGGTGTATAGCTGGTGTGAAGAGTGGTAGGATGAACCATAACCTTCCAACCCATCAGCTGTGCTAGTGAATTAGTATGCAATAATGTAGCTCTACATAGCACAAGACCTTGTATTCTTCCAGTACTTTTTCTTGCCTTCCCTGTTACTATGGGCACGTCTAGACTTGCAAAGTTACAGTGCCAGCAGTTACAATGCCGCTCAGAGAGCGCCAAAGGAAAACTGGTGTTGTGTGTTCATACTGACAGCTGCCTGCACAATAGCGTGTTCACACTTGCAGCACAATTCAGAGTGGTGCGCTCTGGGCAGCTATCCCACAGAACACCTCTTTCTTTTTTGCCGCTAAGACTTGTGGGAAGGCAGAGGGAGTCGCAGGGCATCCTGGGTCCTGTCCCAATGTCCCGTGATGCATCGCTTCGCATCCCAGAAATCCCTGTGCTCCCGTCCACATTTGGCACCATCTTTCAACAGTTTGTATACTGTGCACCCTACCCTGGCTCTTTCTGGCTGCAGGAATGGATCCTGAGCTGTTGACCAGAATGCTGCTTGCACTGACCAACACGTCACGAGTGGCAGTGGAATTATTCCTTAAACTACAAAGGCAAGAGAAGTGCAACATTGATCTTGCCACACATACTAGCTATGACACGAGAATGCTTATGGCATTCATGGAGGTGCTGACCACAGTGGAAAGCCACTTTTGGGCTCAGAAAACAAGCACTGAGTGGTGGGATCACATGATCATGCACATCTGGGATGATGAGCAGTGGCTGCAGAACTTTCGGATGAGGAAAGCCTTATTCATGGGACTGTGTGATGAGCTCGCCCCAGCCCTGCGGCGCAAGGACACAATAATGAGAGCTGCCCTGTCACTGGAGAAGCACATGGCGATTGCACTGTGGAAGCTGGCTACTCCAGACTGCTACCGATCGGTCACTAACCAGTTCAGAGTAGGAAAGTCGACGTTTGGAGCCGTGTTCATGGAAGTGTGCAGGGCCATTAATTGCACCCTGCTCCGAAAGACGGTGACTTTGGACAACGTTCATGAGATTGTGGATGGCTTTGCACAGATGGGCTCCCTAATTGCGGAGGGGCGATCGATGGCACGCACATTCCAATTCTGGCACCAGACCACCTAGCCACCGAGTACATTAATCGCAAGGGGTATTTCTCAGTGGTTCTCCAGACGCTTGTGGATCACCGTGGGCATTTCACAGACATTAACGCAGGCTGGTCCGGAAAGGTGAATGACGCATGCATGTTTCGGAACACTGGCCTGTTCAAGAAGCTGCAAGCAGGGACTTTCTTCCTGGACCAGAAGATCACCGTAGGGGAAATCGAAATGCCCATTGTGATCATGGGAGATCCCGCCTACCCCTTAATGCCCTAGCTCGTGAAGCCATACCTGGGGCAACTTGACAGCAGCAAGGACTTTGGGGAAGGGGTGGAATGGAGGCGGGGCAAAGGCGGTGCAGGGGCGGGAAGAAGCGGAGAAGGGGCAGGGCCAGGGAAGAGGGGGTCGAGCACCCACCAGGCAGAGGGGAAGTTGGCACCTATGCTCCGGGGTAGAAAAGAGCTCCTGACTGCATGCATCTCTGCCCTCCGAGCCATCCTCTGCCTCTGGGTCCCGCTCCCCCCCTTTGTCTGAGATTTCCTCCTCCTGACTCGGTCCACTCTTGACTGGCACGTGAGCCAATGAAATATCCACAGGGGCCTTCGTTGAACCAGCAGCTTGTGGGCGCAGCCCTGGAGCGGCGGTTTGCCTCCCGCGCCTTGTCGTAGGTATTCCGCAGCTCCTTCACTTTTACCCTACACTGCAATGTGTCCCGGTCATGGCCCCTTTCTGTCATGCATCATGAAATCTGTCCATAGGTATCATAATTCCTATGGCTGGAGCGCAGCTGGGACTGGACAGCTTCCTCTCCCAAATGCCGATGAGGTCCAGCGGCTCGGCATTGCTCCAAGCGGGGGATCACCTGGTGTGTGGAGCAGGCATGGCCACTTGGAAAGATGCGCTGAGACCACTGCACGCTTCACTGAGAAAACAGGAAGGGGATTTTCAAATTTGCAATGGAATTTACAGGGTAGGGATGACGATTGGTCACCTGAGGGCAAGGCAGTAGAATTCAAACTGATGGCCAGAGGGGTAAGAACAGGCATTGTGGGACACCTCCCAGAGGCCAATCGCAGCACTGTAATCACCCCGGTGTCTACACTAGCACCACAGCGCTGTAGCACTGGTGCAGAAAGCTCTACACCTCTCGTCGGATGGCTGTTTTAGAATGCTACAACTGCGCAGTTTCTGCGCACTAAGTGGCTTGGCAGTGTGTACACCTCAAGAGTTACAGCACAGAAAGCCGCTTTATTGCGCAGAAACTTGCCAGTGTAGACGGGGCCTAAGGGCTAGTCTAGACTGGCAACGTTAAAGTGCTGCCACTTTCATTCACTACTCAAAGCACAGAGAACTGGAGGAGGATCATATTATGAAGATATGTTAAATCTACTGTGAATGTCTGATTCTGGCACCGTGAGTAGGTATGTGACAAATCCTCTGCCCGCCCCTCTTCCTGGGGCCCACTGGCTGCCCCAATAAAGCTCAGAGAGGCTTCTAGTTATGCAGCACCCGTGGCTTTATTTACACAACGTTCTCCCACCACCAGTGTTATTCTATATACAGAGCTTGCAGGCCTGATAATCTCCTCTCCTAAACAGAGTCTGCCGTCAGCCTGGAGACGGACCTTCAAGGTAGACAAGGAAATACCACCCAGGAAAGGGGGAATCAATGCCAAAGAGACTAATAGAGCTTGGAGAGGTATCCAAACTCCACCAAAGAGGGAGCATAACCCAAGGAGTTTGGTAGAGCCCATTCTAACTCCACAGAGGAGCCAACTTGAAGGAGCCTACTGGAGCATATACTGAACATCTGCACAGTCTGCTGTGAGAGGAGTCTCCTTTCAGAATTTTGAGTGGGGACAGGTTGGAAAAGTCATACGACCATTGTCATTCCCCAATCTGGCCTCTCCTCTGGCAACAGCTTACAGCTTCAGCGATGCGAGATAACCAAAACCCACGTTTGTTGTCTATGCTCTGGCTGACCCCAGAAAGTGTTGCTAGACAATGTGCATTTACACTGCCTATCAACTGCTACTGGGTCTGCCTCTAACTGGGAATTAGCCTTGCATAGCTGTTTTCAGCACAATTTCTATTTAAATCTGCTCAAGATTCACAGATTCACAGATTCACAGATTCTAGGACTGGAAGGGACCTCGAGAGGTCATCGAGTCCAGTCCCCTGCCTGCTGAAAATGGCTACCAAAAAACAGAGAGACTTCTATGTTCTGGCTCCCAAAGTTGCTAACACCAATGCTCACAATGGCAGGTACACCTCTACCTTGATATAATGCTGTCCTCGGGAGCCAAAAAATCTTACCGCGTTATAGGTGAAACCGCATTATATCGAACTTGCTTTGATCCACCGGAGTGCGCAGCCCCGCCCCGCCCCCGCCCCCCGGAGCACTGCTTTACCGTATTATATCAGAATTCGTGTTATATCGGGTCACATTATATTGGGGTAGAGGTGTATTTCCTAGTGCAGAAAGGAACCTGTCTGCTCACTGTCTCTGCTATCCAGTCTGGTACTGGGTGATAGAGCCATCCCGTCCATAGGATGGACTGGGGCAACCGCCCCGGGCCCTGCGCTTTGGGGGGCCCCATGCTTCGGGACGCAGGGTCCAAGGTGGCCAGGGAGGGGTTAGCAGGGGGCCTGGTGATGGCAGCAATGAGCAACCTGGCCCCAGCCTGCCCTGCCCTGCCCTGCCCCGCTCCGCCAGCTCCTGGCGTCGCTCGGGGGAGGGGGCGGAAGCCGGAAATTGGTGGGGCAGGGATGGGGTGGAATGGGGGCGGGAAGGGGGCAGAGCAGGGGGGAGAGGTGGGGCAGGGCAGGGCCCAGAGCGGGGAAGGGGAGGTGTCCCAGACCCCACACCCTCCTAGGGACGGCCCTGTTGGGTGATAAGCGTTTCTAGAATGCTTTGCTGAATTTTTCCTGTGGAATATTTGACATTCCTCAAACAAATTGAGAATCATTATCTAAAACAATTTTTTGCTAACCCTTTATCGTTTTGTCTGCAGAAGTTTGTGTGCTACTTTGGGCCACAAAGAATAAGCATCAACCACAACTTGCTCACTCTCTTCTGAAAAATCAATATGTAGTCTTTGCCAAGATTTAGTGGCTCATTTCCATCGATGACGTGGAGCATTTTATAGCATGTTTTGATAGCTGTATGGACATAGTTCACCTTTTCTAATTTCGCTTTCTATATCATGGGCTGTCTGGCCACTAAACCCAATTTGTCCAAAAATAACTTTCACTATGGCTTGGAATTCAACTAGCACCTTTGCATGTAAGTTTTAGTATTACTACTCTTATACACCATAGTAAGTAATCCTTAACTGCTGGAAATTCCATTTTCAGTCCATAGAGAACTAAGGACAAAGAGTCAGATCCTCTGCTGGTGTAAACTGGCACAGCTCCAAATCTGGCACCATCTCTTTAACTTAAAAAAAAAATCATTTTACTCTCACAGTAACCAGTTTTCATGACACTTATTTAGCCCTGATGCGTCTGTCTCTATTTGAGAGGAACTTTTCATAATGTTCTGCAAGAAATCAGTATATTTTCACTTATCAGTCTTTACATACACCTCTACCTCGATATAACGCTGTCCTCGGGAGCCAAAAAATCTTATCGAGTTATAGGGGAAACCGCGTTATATCAAACCTGCTTTGATCCACCGGAGTGCGCAGCCCCGCCCCCCTGGAGCACTGCTTTACCGTGTTATATCAGAATTCATGTTATATCAGGTCGCATTATATTGGGGTAGAGGTGTACATGTTAAATGATGACTCTCACCTCTAGCAATGAGGCATTACAAATCAACAGCAGGGGAAGAGAAAGCTATGAATTAAAATGCACCAACACACAACAATTTCCAAGCTTTGCTTTTGCTTCCATAAAAGTCCTAATTTTGCCTGGTTTGAATTTCAATGTTTAGTAACGCTAGCATCTAGCTGATTGACAATCTGTTGGCATTTAACTTCTGTAATAGTTTGACATTAGCAAAAAGCCCTAACTCGGACACATGCTTAAAAACAGAAAACAGGCATCATCAAGAATGTGGCTCTCTTTCAAAAGTAGCTCCCCCTCTACATCTCTGCTATTCCCCAGATAAACTAAGGGCTTGTCTACACAGGGTAATTGACCTGAATAGCAAGAGATGTTCCAGAATTGTGCCCTGTATGGACAGTCTGTCTGGGAATTAGCCTGGCATAGCTGTTTTCCGAATAAAGCTGATTTTATTCCAGAATAACTATTCTGCTTTGAAAGTGCACTAATTATTCTGGAATAGCGTCCATCTGGGGTTATTCTGAAATAGCCATTATGGATTAAGAGATTCCACAATAGCTATTCCACCATACTAAATTCTGCAATCAATACCCCATTTAAATGAGCCCTAATTCCACCTGGAAAGAAGAATGCTTCTGTTTAAAACCATATCCCATATTTCTGCAGCTTTTGTGGACCTGAATACAAGTAGTTTCTGGGGTCACTTTAGTTGTAAGAATAGCACTAAACAGTCTCTCTCAATTCAGGGATTCTTGTCCTAGACATCTCCAAAGTCTTCTTGAAGCCAGTTACTAAAATGACAGATAACTGGAAAGTATTAGTCATCGGTAGAAACAGAGGTATCGCCTCTCAGTTCTTGAGAAGTGTACCTTTCAACTAAGTTTGTGTTTGGTGCATAACAGAATCTTAAGCATCTCTCACAAGTCCTAGCTTTCCTGCTTGACTAGTTCCTCTGGAAAACACAGGTCTTACAAATACCCATTTCAAGCAGGTAAGAAAACTGATCTCTTATCACTGGCTTCAATCGTATTTGTATGAAAATTCTGATCAAGTCTATGAACCTAAGTTGAAACTTATCATATTTTCAATTCAAATGGACACATTCCATAAGTGACTATTCAACCCCTAGATACTGAACCCAGCCCTTGTTGCTGCCAACTCAGACGGGCAGAAGGGTTACAATGAGGAAATTCAAGGGGCAGACCTGTTAAAGGGTTAATGTAAAAAAGTATTTTAGTTGTATTAAAGCCCTTTATTGTACAATCAAAGTCTCAAAGGGAATGGTGGAGACTTGATTATCTCAGTCGCAAGGGTGAAAACTCTAGAGCTAGTTTATTATTCACTAGCTGTCCACATTAGAGGAAATAAACCTGGGTCCTTTTACTTCAGGGTACTATGGTTTTTCTTTAAAAACAGGAGAAGTCAGCGCTAATTGCTGGTGATTGTTGGGCTCCATTTTGCACCACATGACAGGTTGGGGTTTGGAAATTTGGAAGGGCTACTGTTTACATTTTTATACAGCACCATCTAGTGCTAGGAATACAGTTCTTCAAGAAAGGTTGCACAGCAGTTTCTCAATGGGGAATGAGTGGGAAACTATTCAGTGTTATGTGATATATATAATAGTGGCTTCTTAGTTTATGCTCATATGAAATAGCTGTTGATTGTGTCCCTGCCTTCCTCCTGTGCTAGCAGAGTAAGATGGGAAAGTGTCTTACTATAACAAAAACATCAAAGAAGTGAAAGCAGTTGGCGGAATGAAGCCAAAAGGAGGATGGAGCCAAAGGGTTAAAGTGTGTCCTAGCCCGTAGGAACTTAGTCCAGGTCAGGATTCAGCAGCTTAGGTTTTCTAAACAGATGCTTTCATACATGTCAAACTAAGGCTTACAAGGGGGTGATTTTCACTTGTTAGTGGGAAGTTCATAGGTCAAATGAATGTATTTCATGGTGTTTTAAAATAAAGCCCACTATTTCTCATATTTACAGTGCACTCAAGACTTCTTTCTGTCTCTCCTCTCCTCACTGTTCTCATGAGTCTTCAACCTCTGTCTCTCAGGCTACAACTGTAGTGTGACACTAATACATATTATCCTATTTCTATAACTTTTTAAAAAAAGCAAGAGGTGGAAGTCCATGTCACAACATATCACTGATGTCAAGAACATCGTACATATCAAAAAAGAATTAGCCACTTGCACAGTATAGATAGTGCCTACAGTTACATAAACCAGGTAAAATGTCTGAGGGTTGTAAAGTGTTATGCTTCAGTTAGAAGCCAGCCACCTGGGGCAAGGATGTAATTTACCCTTATGTGGGAGGATTGCAGAACTGTTCATTGTGGGGTTTCTTGCACCTTCACTTGAAACAACTACCATTCAGCACTCTCAAAGACATGATATTGGATTTACATAGGCCACTGGACTGATCTGGTTAGGCAGTTACTATGCAAAGTTCAAAAAGCAAGACTAAAATAATAGCAAGGTTCAAACAACCCGCAAAAGCAAATAAATTTGGAGTGCACTTTGAAAAGCAATCTAATGGTACAACCTTAACTCACTCCACTGGACTCTCTCTCATCCCCTTTTGAATTCCAATCAAAGTTAGCTAGTCAGCCTGCGTTTCCTGCCTTTCCT
>NW_027055182.1:0-8423 GCF_011386835.1 Chrysemys picta bellii | reverse complement strand
AAACTGCTGGGAGGTATCACCATCTCTCAGGGCGGAGTCCTGCACTTAAATCAGCCTGTGGTTTTACCTTCCAAGAAGAGGAATGGCAGGAGAGCCATCAAGAGAAGGGTTGCCCCTGCTCCTGTCTCTGTTAAGTGAGAACAGAGCAAAGGGGAGACTGCCACCCCAGATTTGGGAGAAATGACATTGACTTGATTGCAAGGCTCTTTCAAATGCATCAGTATGGTCTAATAAAAGCAGTTAAAATGCCTGGTCTTCTTTTGTGAATTAATTTCCTCTTTTACTATCCTACAATTTTAAGGGATCATTCAGTTGGCCAGGTAGCTGCATTGATAATATGGTATAAAAGCCTAGAAAGATAGAACTCAATCATTTCATTAAGAAATTTACATCAGAAATTGTCTAAATGGTGTCAAGTATCAGAGGGGAGGCATTTTAGTCTGGATCTGTAAAAAGCGACAAAGAGTCCTGTGGCACCTTATAGACCAACAGACGTATTGGAGCATAAATGTCTAAATTGTGTAGATTCTGGGAGGTGATTTCTGTGTTTTATTCAGGCATTTCCCCAATAGATTGAAGATTAGGAACATTTTTCCCATAGTGAAGTTGATGTGTACTGCATGTTTTGTGAAAACAGAAAAAGGAACAAACTCATGACAGAAAAATGTAATCCATTACACATGAAGGATAAAGCCTATGGGCCTGGTTTTTCTTTTTGTTTTGTTCTTTTTAGTTACCCCATTATCAGAGACGCTAAACTGTGGCCACACTCAGGAAGTCCGGGTGCACTATATCCTGAAGCCAGAGGCCGTGGGGGAGCAGAAGGAAATCGTCTTTTACTATTTGGTAAACCTGGACATACTGATATTTGTCTACATATAGGTGACAACAACAGATAGGCTCAAGTGCCTGCCAGACAATCAGTCCCTGGACAGTAATTCTAGGTGGGGCCCCAAATTGTGTGTGTCCTGGGGCAAGAACTTGTACCTATATTACCCATAATCCTTCACACTCTTTTCCTTGGGCTGATGCTCTTTGCTGAGCCCCAATGCTCAATACCAACATTTTATAAGGAGAAGAAGAGTAACCGGGTTCTATTGCCCCTGATTAAACAGAAAGAATTTTGCTAGCAGAGATCAATAGAGCAGCTCTGCTGGCTCCAGCCATCTGAGGCCCAAAATTCCTGACATTCCTCTCACAGGTTCCCCCATTCTAACACCTCTCCTACTCATAATACCCATAACAGGAAGGCTTCTTCTTCCATGCAGGTGATGGCCAAAGGAGGCATTGTGCGAGCAGGGACCCAGGCTCTGGCTGTGGAGCATGGTGATGGTGAGCTCTCACCACCACTTCCCTTATCTTTCTCCCGGGAGGCTAGGCCACTGTGACTGAAACACAGGCTGCTTCCATATGAGGTGAGAGGATCATCGTGTGCCATCCCCTGAGATGGGGGAAAAAAGAGGGGGAGAACGAATTTCTTTCCTCTATAGCCATTCTAGCTCTGCAGCTCTTGCCGAGCTCTAATCCTCCCCAGCTCCTCATATCTCCTGACTGATATATTCTTTGTCACTGATGTCAGTCTCAGGAGACTCTCATCTTGAGTAATTCAGGCTGGGTTTGCTTTAACCCTTGTGTAGAAATCCCACCCAATCTCCATCCCTTCCTTAGCCACCAGGCTCTTACAAAATCCTCCCTTTTATTTTCTGGGGCACGTGGGGCTTCTGGGGTTCCTGAGGGACACAGTTAATGATGAGGGTCTAAAAACTAGATTGAGTCTCACCAAACTCATGTCAACAGTATGTGCCAAAGCAGTAAGAGCCGATGTTCTCATCAGTAAGTCAAGTTCCATTCCCTGTGTTTCCATGTGGTCGGAATCCCAGCTGTAACAAGTTTGGCATGAAGGGAAGCCTAGAGACTCAAGAGAGGTGTGGGGCCCTAGCCTGGAGCCAACTTCCTGTAACTTAGCCTTTTTCTCTTGTTTTATTTGCCAGTTAATGGGACCTTCTCACTGATGCTCCCCATGGAGTCTGATATTGCTCATATACACAATATCATATACACCATTTCACCCACAGATGCTCATATACACCATTTCACCCAATCAGGAGCCTATTGCTGATTCAGTCAAATTCCAGGTCGAAAATTGCTTTGCCAATAAGGTGGGTGTCTTGATTGAGAAACCCCAATTCACTTGAAGTCATTGATTAGAGAGCAGCAGCTGTTTGTATCTATTTATTTAGATTTGCGAACATTAAAACAGTCATTATCATCAAATGCTCTGGGTGATTTTACCATATATTAAAAATAGCCCTAAGATTAACTGATTTGTGGTATTTCAGATGAGGTGAGGAGGTGATTTCATAGCCAAAGGGTCCTCCCAGACAACACACTACCAAGAGCCCCTCCTTGTAAAACTGACAGGGCTCCAGCTCTAGCACCTCCACTGATCTCCACTGTGGCACTGTGGGATGGCAAGGGAGGTGGGTTTGTCAGGTAACCAGGTCACAATCTAGTTAGCTTACTACCATCACCTTAAACGCAGCCCAGTAACTGATAGGCAACCAGTGCAGATCATGGAGGACAGGTAACAGCCATACAGCCTCCATTCAAGGGAGAGATCTAATTCTTGCTGTATCTTCTGGCTGCTTCCCTCCATCCTACCAGCATTACTTTCATCTCCTCCATACTGAACTCCAGCCAGCCTACCCTTATCCAAGCCACATGTTGTATCAAGCAATCAGTAAATCATTTAGTAGCACTGACTAGATCGGATGAGACAGAGGAGAGCTGAGTGTCCTCAGCCTGTTGAAAGACCATAGCCTATGTCCTCCTAATGACCCCATATACTCTTTGAAGAAGAGAGAGGACAAGATGTGCCCTGTGCAACCCCACATGAGAGGGCCCTCAGAGCGGAAGAGCAATTGCCCAAAACTATCCTTGGGGACCCGTCTGAGAGACAGGCACCAAGCCACCTAAGGGCTGCCGCTCTTCTCCTAGGGTTCACAGGCAAATGAATGCCCCTTTGAGATCAGTGGTATCAAAGGTAGTTGATAATATCCGCTTGGACACCTGTACCCAGATCAAAGGTATTTAGATGCCTAACTTCCATTAATTTCAATAGAAGTTAGGGGTCTGAATATCTTTGAGGATCTGGGCCCTGATCTTTATTCATCATCTGGAGATCATCTATCTAAGCAGTTAGTGCAGTCACTATACCAGATCTAGGTCTGTATCCAGGTTGGCCAGTGTCAAGGGGAGCTGAGGCATCTAGATACTGTGAGAGCTGTTTCACCACAACCTTCTCAATAATCTTAACCAAAAAATGGAAGAACAGGTACTGGGCCCCAGTCAGCCAGATTGTCAGCATCAAGTGACAGCCACACAGTAGCTTCCTTAAGAGAAGCTGACAGCCTGGGAACGGTTGACAGTTTCCACCAGGCCCCAGTCCTTCTCCGCTAGCCTTCATCAGCCAATGAAGACATGGGTCCAAATCACTGCCTGTGTAGCTCAGTGTATTCCCAATACCTCTAGAGCCTCATTGAGGATCACTGGCCTAAACTCAACAAGAGGAGGGCTTAGTGTTTGTCAGGTGATAGAATGAGGAGTGGGCCTTGTTGGAGTGGAGATATATACACCTATCTCATAGAACTGGAAGGGACCTTGAAAGGTCATCAAGTCCAGTCCCCTGCCTTCACTAGCAGGACCAATTTTTTGCCCCAGATCCCTAAATGGCCCCCTCAAGGATTGAGCTCACAAGCCTGGGTTTAGGAGGCCAATGCTCAAACCACTGCTCTGGCAATTTCCAGCTGGTGGAGGGATTCTTGGGAGCCATTACCCATCTGCAGCATCCAGGTCCTAGGCTGTTCTTCATTTTACCAGGGCTGCTGTAAAGTCAGCTCCCTGATGACCCACAATCCCTCCTGGTATATTCAGGATGCAACATAGGCTCTGGGCCGAGAGCACGGGTGTGTCCACTGTACAAGCAGAGCCAGCAACCACTTGGGGTAGTGTCTTGGTGTTCATGGTAGCCATAAAATCATGAACTGAGTCATCAATGTGAACAGAGAATTTACCAAGCACCAATTGCTCCAATGCCACCTTAGAGAGTAACTGAATTTCAGTAGATAATAATGTATATCTGTTTGGGGAGCCCAGGACTGGACTAGCAGGGGGCTGCAGGGCAGGACTGAGGGGCATTGGCAGAGCTGTGTGGGGAGCCCAGCACTGGAATAGCAGGGGGCTGCAGGGCAGGGTTGAGGGGCATTGGAGGAGCTGTGTGCGGCAGTTCCAGGACTGAGTTGTGCTGCGGGGCAGTGTGTGATGGTACCTGGAGAAGTAGCTCCTCTAATACCTTTTCTGGGGTTGCAGGTTGACTTGCATTTCTTACCGGCCAAGGGCCTCCCCGCTTCCGACACTCGCCTCCGGGTCGGGGCCTCCCCAGGCTCCCTGTGCGCCGTCCGTGCTGTGGACAAGAGCGTCCTCCTCATGAAGCCTGAAGCCGAGCTCTCTCCCAGCTCTGTAAGTGCCAGCCTGGCCCATTGATCAGCAGCTGCAAGAACTGGTCTTCTCTTAGGGGCCGTGGTAGCAGAAAATGATGCAGCCTGGTTCAGGCAAGACCAACTCAGTGCTGAGGAGTGGCATCTACTGGAAAAAAAAATCCCTTCTGTCAGTGCGGATGTCTTAATGCTGTCCTGCCCTTATCTTATCTTCTTTCACTAGGTGAGAAGCAGAGAACTGGGCACCATTTAGATTGCAGGAACTTTTTCAACTCCTTTGGGATGCTACCATGTCTGGAAACAGCCCTGGTCAATGGGCTGCTGATTTTCTCTTGTTCAGGGCCTATTATTCATTTATTTATTTACTTATATTGGTGAAGCGCCTACAGGCCTAGACCAGTCTCAGGCATTTGACCAACATATAGTAAGTTACAGTCCCTGGCTAAGAAAGAAGGGCCATTGATATGAGCATTAGAGCCTTTAGCAGGTACTTTGATATAGTTGATCATAATAGCCAGAGCAACAAACTGCCCTCAGCCAAAGAAGAAGCTTCCCTCTTTCCTTCTCCCTGCTCTGTAGTGTATTTACTGCTCTTGGTTTATTTTCTATCACTTCCACCTTCTCTCTGTATATATCCGTCTGTCTGCCTCTGCCTGTCTGTCTCCCCCAGCGGTGTTTCATGGCACTTGGTACTGATGAGGCCAAGTGACACAGTTCTGTTTGCCCAGGTGTATAACCTGCTACCAGTGAAGGAACTTCAGGGGTATCATCATGGCGCAGACATGCTGCCGATGGATCCCCAAGAGGAGTGCATTGCCGCAGAGAAGATAATTGTGAATGGAGTCACCTATGCTCCAGTGTCGGAGCCAGATGAAGAGGACACTTATAGCATCTTAAAGGTAAAGTCTCCTCATCCAGTCCTTGTGGCTGTGGGGAGATGAGGACATTTAAACCTGCTGTGAGTGGCACGTGGTGCAGGGCTAGCTGCTCTGGAGTGCCGATCACGGAGCTATATCTGGAGCAAGTACAATGGCGGTGCAAGCTTCCACCATGCACTGTCCCTCATCAATGTGCTTCAGCTTTGACCTGGAAAGATCAGGTATGAGCACCTCTAGGGTGAGGCAAATGCTGTCTTCATGGGCTTTTCAATCCTTGACCTCTCTTCCAAGGCTGCTAAAAAGGGGTGCGTTAGTGCTTATGGTGAAGGTGTTCTTTGTAAAGGGGGGCACCTGAGCCACTAAGAACTGGCCTAATACTCACCAGCTCATTTCACATAGCAATGAATGACCAGTATATAGGAACGCCTTGGATTCAGTGCTGATTTGAGACTAGACTGGAACTGGTGAACTAGAAACAAAATAATCCATGTGCCCTTACCATCCCCAAGACTAACGAATGCCCTCTGAGCTGGAGCTAGATTGGAACCAGACATCTAGAGATAAGACTGTATTCCATTCCCTGATTCACTCCGACCTCTGACCTGGGGTTGGATTGAAAATTGGAACCAGTGCCCTAGAGATAAAAGGACCCTGTATCCTATTCCCTTATCCCTTTGAGCCATCCAGTCTCCCAGACCTGAGACTGAGTGTCACCCTGTGCTCTATGGGTAAGGCTAAGATTTCGCCACGGTTATTTTTAGTAAAAGACACGGACAGGTCACGGGCAATAAGGAAAAATTCACAGAGCCCGTGACCTGTCCGTGACTTTACTAAAAATAACGGGGAGGGGGGGGGGGCGCAGGGCTAGGTAGGAGGGGGAATGGAGTCTCAGGGGCTGCAGTGGGGGGTGCATCCATGGGGGGCATATAGCCCCTGCTCTGGAGCTGGCCGCATCTGCGGGACAGGGGTGCGCGGCCCCTATTGCAGCTCCCACCAAGCACTGGCTGCAGCAAGGGGGGGAGGGTTTGGCGGGGCGGATGGCCCTGGGAAGCTGCAAGGGGGGCACGTGGCCCCTGTTGCAGCCGCCGGGCAGGGGTGCATGGCCCTGGCTGCAGCCCCCAGCAGAAGCCACAAGGCTGGGGCACACAGACCCGGCTGCAGCCCTCGCCAAGCCTGGATGCCACAGGGCTGGGGCTGCAGGGTCCTGGTTGCAGCCAGCCCCAGCTACAGGGCAGGGTCACACAGTCCTGCCTCCACCTCCTGAAGTGTAGAAATCACGGAGGGCCGGTAAAGTCATGGAATCTGTGACTGCTGTGACCTCCATGACTAGATCATAGCCTTATCTATGGGTAATAGGCTCCATATCCCATCAAGGAAAAGTGTCAAGGTTTCCTCCTTGCTCATTAAACCCCTAATACTGGTGTATGAAGTGGTGTTGTAGTCATGTCGGTCCCAGACCAGGTGAATGAGGTAATATCTTTTATTGGGCCAATTGGTGTAAACTCAAAAGCTTGTCTCTCTCACCAACAGGAGTTGGTTCAATAAAAGATATTACCTCACCCACCTTGTCTCCCTAATACTGGTGTCAGTTCTGGAATTTCAACCTCAACAGAAATAAATAACAAAATGTGTGTTGGGTTTTTCCCTACAGGAAATGGGTTTAAAGGTCTTCACAAACTCCAAGGTGAGAAAGCCACATTATTGCCTCCAGTTCCCTCAAGTTGCTTGGGGTTACAGAAGTTCTGAAGGATTTCACAGTGAAGCCAGGGTATCAGCACAAGCACTCAGGAGAACTGGTAAAGGCCAAAGGCCTCACAAGCATTCTGTTCTGAGCAGAGAGCGCATCTGTGTTTTGGGGTGAACGCTGTTGCTCATAGCTGGCCGCATGCTAGCTCTAGTGTTGGGACTGGGGTTGTGGATTGAGCATTTGGAAGTTTTCCCCACATCATGAGGTGACCACTCTGTCTTGAAGTTTGAAGTTGGGGCACACTTCTCCTGACAGAGTTAGGGGCTTGCTTTGATAGCCTCACCCTTGGAGGTTATTGGAACCAAATTGTTTCTGGGAGTTCTAAGGGAGAATATTATGCTGCTGGCAGACAAATCTGTGGGTAGCTCGCTAAGACTTTACAATGATCTTCCATCCTCAGGCACCAGTAGAGAGTTTCCCAAGCACAGCTTTCTACAGAGTCATCATTGTCACGCTGTCTGGAGTGGCTCACAACCATGACTGTCTACCTCAGGGCAGATTGTCAGAAAACAGGGCAACACCCCAAACTGGTGGTGTATTCTATAGTTAGATTTCACCAAGCCAGGGACAAATGTTAACTCCTGGATCACTATATCAATCTTGCCATGGAGTCACAGACAATCCCCTTAGATTCTCCAGTCTATCTTGCCACCCAGACAAACTGAACTTTGTGATAAAAAGTTACCTATACAAAAATCACCTCACCTTTTAGAAGGCTTTCAGTCCCAAGAGGCCAGTCACTTACCCCTAGATCTTATACCAAAGATAATGCTGGTAGCCAATTCTATAGTAAACTAACTGAAGGTTTATTAGCTAAGAAAAGGAAATTAGAGTTATTGAGAGGTTAAAGCAGGTAAAATATATGCATAGATGAGTCACAGTCTGTAATTCCAAATGGTGGAAGTGATGTAATAAACTGCCAGTTTCCCAAGTCTTTTCAGGGTACCCAGATTGTCTCTCCGCTTCGCATCTGGCACACTTCCCTGTAAGAGTCCATACAGTTCAGAGATGCAGGATCTTTCCTCGAATCCATACTTATAGCTTCTTCTCACCAAAAACAAGCTGACACGGTTACTACCCACGTGGGTTTTTCCTTTGATGACAGAGTGAGGAATGCATTTAGAGTGTTTGACCTCTGATCATCACACATAATGATCACTTGCTTTGAAATCTGCACTTTTCTGTTAAAGTTCTTCATGTGCATTGCACAAGGCTTCTTTCTTGTTTGATGGGTTATTTAGTTACAGGGTTTACACAATGTAAATGTTTGCTACTACATTATAACAGGATACAGATAAGTGA
>NW_027055181.1:0-8425 GCF_011386835.1 Chrysemys picta bellii | reverse complement strand
AGCTTGGCTGATCAAGGGGCCCATAAAAGCGGCCGCCCAGCCAGGCAGCGGTACAGCTGCGAGCACCGGCAGCAAACAGGGCGGCTAACAGGGGAGTTTGAGAGGGAGTTCTCATTGGAGGAGAAGGTACCTGTATTTGCATCTGTCCTTGTTGTTCTTGTTTGTAGGGGCCGGCAGGGGCTGAGGGCTGGGAAGGACGCCGAGCCCTGAGTAGGGGGCGGAGCTTGGCTGATCAAGGGGCCCATAAAAGCGGCCGCCCAGTCAGGCAGCTGCGAGCAGCGGCAGCAAACAAACAGGGCGGCTAACAGAGGAGTTTGAGAGTGAGTTCTCATTGGAGGAGGAGGTACCTGTATTTGCATCTGTCCTTGTTGTTCTCGTTTGTAGGGGCCGGCAGGGGCTGGGTGCTGGGAAGGACGCCGAGCCCTGAGTAGGGGGCGGAGCTTGGCTGATCAAGGGGCCCACAAATGCGGCCGCCCAGCCAGGCAGCGGTACAGCTGCGAGCAGCGGCAGCAAACAAACAGGGCGGCTAACAGGGGAGTTTGAGAGGGAGTTCTCATTGGAGGAGAAGGTACCTGTATTTGCATCTGTCCTTGTTGTTCTCGTTTGTGGGGGCCGGCAGGGGCTGGGTGCTGGGAAGGACGCCGAGCCCTGAGTAGGGGGCGGATCTTGGCTGATCAAGGGGCCCACAAAAGCGGCCGCCCAGCCAGTCAGCGGTACAGCTGCGAGCAGCGGCAGCAAACAAACAGGGCGGCTAACAGGGGAGTTTGAGAGGGAGTTCTCATTGGAGGAGAAGGTACCTGTATTTGCATCTGTCCTTGTTGTCCTCGTTTGTAGGTGCCGGCAGGGGCTGGGGGCTGGGAAGGACGCCGAGCCCTGAGTAGGGGGCAGAGCTTGGCTGATCAAGGGGCCCATAAAAGCGGCCGCCTAGCCAGGCAGCGCTACAGCTGCAGCAAACAGGGCTGCTAACAGGGGAGTTTGAGAGGGAGTTCTCATTGGAGGAGAAGGTACCTGTATTTGCATCTGTCCTTGTTGTTCTCGTTTGTAGGGGCCGGCAGGGGCTGGGGGCTGGGAAGGACGCCGAGCCCTGAGTAGGGGGCGGAGCTTGGCTGATCAAGGGGCCCATAAAAGCGGCCGCCCAGCCAGGCAGCGGTACAGCTGCAGCAAAGAGGGCGGCAAAAAGGGGAGTTTGAGAGGGAGTTCTCATTGGAGGAGAAGGTACCTGTATTTGCATCTGTCCTTGTTGCTCTCGTTTGTAGGGGCGGCAGCGGCTGGGGGCTGGGAAGGACGCCGAGCCCTGAGTAGGGGGCGGAGCTTGGCTGATCAAGGGGCCCATAAAAGCGGCCGCCCAGGCAGGCAGCGGTACAGCTGCAGCAAACAGGGCGGCTAACAGGGGAGTTTGAGAGGGAGTTCTCATTGGAGGAGAAGGTACCTGTATTTGCATCTGTCCTTGTTGTTCTCGTTTGTAGGGGCCGGCAGGGGCTGGGGGCTGGGAAGGACGCCGAGCCCTGAGTAGGGGGCGGAGCTTGGCTGATCAAGGGGCCCATAAAAGCGGCCGCCCAGCCAGGCAGCGGTAGCAAACAGGGCGGCTAACAGGGGAGTTTGAGAGGGAGTTCTCATTGGAGGAGAAGGTACCTGTATTTGCATCTGTCCTTGTTGTTCTCGTTTGTAGGGGCCGGCAGGGGTTGGGGGCTGGGAAGGACGCCGAGCCCTGAGTAGGGGGCGGAGCTTGGCTGATCAAGGGGCCCATAAAAGCGGCCGCCCAGCCAGGCAGCGGTACAGCTGCAGCAAACAGGGCGGCTAACACGGGAGTTTGAGAGGGAGTTCTCATTGGAGGAGAACGTACCTGTATTTGCATCTGTCCTTGTTGTTCTTGTTTGTAGGGGCCGGCAGGGGCTGGGGGCTGGGAAGGACGCCGAGCCCTGAGTAGGGGGCGGAACTTGGCTGATCAAGGGGCCCATAAAAGCGGCCGCCCAGCCAGGCAGCGGTACATCTGCGGCAGCAAAGAGGGCGGCTAACAGGGGAGTTTGAGCGGGAGTTCTCATTGGAGGAGAAGGTACCTGTATTTGCATCTGTCCTTGTTGTTCTTGTTTGTAGGGGCCGGCAGGGGCTGGGGGCTGGGAAGGATGCCGAGCCCTGAGTGGGGGGCGGAGCTTGGCTGATCAAGGGGCCCATAAAAGCGGCCGCCCAGCCTGGCAGCGGTACAGCTGAGGCAGCAAACAGGGCGGCTAACAGGGGAGTCTGAGCGGGAGTTCTCATTGGAGGAGAAGGTACCTGTATTTGCATCTGTCCTTGTTGTTCTTGTTTGTAGGGGCCTGCAGGGGCTGGGGGCTGGGAAGGACGCCGAGCCCTGAGTAGGGGGCGGAGCTTGGCTGATCAGGGGGCCCATAAAAGCGGCCGCCCAGCCAGGCAGCGGTACAGCTGCGAGCACCGGCAGCAAACAGGGCGGCTAACAGGGGAGTTTGAGAGGGAGTTCTCATTGGAGGAGAAGGTACCTGTATTTGCATCTGTCCTTGTTGTTCTTGTTTGTAGGGGCCGGCAGGGGCTGAGGGCTGGGAAGGACGCCGAGCCCTGAGGAGGGGGCGGAGCTAGCCTGATCAAGGGGCCCATAAAAGCGGCCGCCCAGCCAGGCAGCGGTACAGCTGCGGCAGCAAACAGGGCGGCTAACAGGGGAGTCTGAGAGGGAGTTCTCATTGGAGGAGAAGGTACCTGTATTTGCATCTGTCCTTGTTGTTCTTGTTTGTAGGGGCCGGCAGGGGCTGGGGGCTGGGAAGGACGCCGAGCCCTGAGTAGGGGGCGGAACTTGGCTGATCAGGGGGCCCATAAAAGCGGCCGCCCAGCCAGGCAGCGGTACAGCTGCGAGCACCGGCAGCAAACAGGGCGGCTAACAGGGGAGTTTGAGAGGGAGTTCTCATTGGAGGAGAAGGTACCTGTATTTGCATCTGTCCTTGTTGTTCTTGTTTGTAGGGGCCGGCAGGGGCTGAGGGGTGGGAAGGACGCCGAGCCCTGAGGAGGGGGCGGAGCTAGCCTGATCAAGGGGCCCATAAAAGCGGCCGCCCAGCCAGGCAGCGGTACAGCTGCGGCAGCAAACAGGGCGGCTAACAGCGGAGTCTGAGAGGGAGTTCTCATTGGAGGAGAAGGTACCTGTATTTGCATCTGTCCTTGTTGTTCTTGTTTGTAGGGGCCGGCAGGGGCTGGGGGCTGGGAAGGACGCCGAGCCCTGAGTAGGGGGCGGAACTTGGCTGATCAAGGGGCCCATAAAAGCGGCCGCCCAGCCAGGCAGCGGTACATCTGCGGCAGCAAACAGGGCGGCTAACAGGGGAGTTTGAGCGGGAGTTCTCATTGGAGGAGAAGGTACCTGTATTTGCATCTGTCCTTGTTGTTCTTGTTTGTAGGGGCCGGCAGGGGCTGGGGGCTGGGAAGGATGCCGAGCCCTGAGTGGGGGGCGGAGCTTGGCTGATCAAGGGGCCCATAAAAGCGGCCGCCCAGCCTGGCAGCGGTACAGCTGAGGCAGCAAACAGGGCGGCTAACAGGGGAGTCTGAGCGGGAGTTCTCATTGGAGGAGAAGGTACCTGTATTTGCATCTGTCCTTGTTGTTCTTGTTTGTAGGGGCCTGCAGGGGCTGGGGGCTGGGAAGGACGCCGAGCCCTGAGTAGGGGGCGGAGCTTGGCTGATCAGGGGGCCCATAAAAGCGGCCGCCCAGCCAGGCAGCGGTACAGCTGCGAGCACCGGCAGCAAACAGGGCGGCTAACAGGGGAGTTTGAGAGGGAGTTCTCATTGGAGGAGAAGGTACCTGTATTTGCATCTGTCCTTGTTGTTCTTGTTTGTAGGGGCCGGCAGGGGCTGAGGGCTGGGAAGGACGCCGAGCCCTGAGGAGGGGGCGGAGCTAGCCTGATCAAGGGGCCCATAAAAGCGGCCGCCCAGCCAGGCAGCGGTACAGCTGCGGCAGCAAACAGGGCGGCTAACAGGGGAGTCTGAGAGGGAGTTCTCATTGGAGGAGAAGGTACCTGTATTTGCATCTGTCCTTGTTGTTCTTGTTTGTAGGGGCCGGCAGGGGCTGGGGGCTGGGAAGGACGCCGAGCCCTGAGTAGGGGGCGGAGCTTGGCTGATCAAGGGGCCCATAAAAGCGGCCGCCCAGCCAGGCAGCGGTACAGCTGCGAGCACCGGCAGCAAACAGGGCGGCTAACAGGGGAGTTTGAGAGGGAGTTCTCATTGGAGGAGAAGGTACCTGTATTTGCATCTGTCCTTGTTGTTTTTGTTTGTAGGGGCCGGTAGGGGCTGGGGGCTGGGAAGGACACCGAGCCCTGAGTAGGGGGCGGAGCTTGGCTGATCAAGGGGCCCATAAAAGCGGCGCCCAGCCAGGCAGCGGTACAGCTGCGGCAGCAAGCAGGGCGGCTAACAGGGGAGTCTGAGAGGGAGTTCTCATTGGAGGAGAAGGTACCTGTATTTGCATCTGTCCTTGTTGTTCTTGTTTGTAGGGGCCGGCAGGGGCTGGGGGCTGGGAAGGACGCCGAGCCCTGAGTAGGGGGCGGAGCTTGGCTGATCAAGGGGCCCATAAAAGCGGCCGCCCAGCCAGGCAGCGGTACAGCTGCGAGCACCGGCAGCAAACAGGGCGGCTAACAGGGGAGTTTGAGAGGGAGTTCTCATTGGAGGAGAAGGAACCTGTATTTGCATCTGTCCTTGTTGTTCTTGTTTGTAGGGGCCGGCAGGGGCTGGGGGCTGGGAAGGACGCCGAGCCCTGAGTAGGGGGCGGAGCTTGGCTGATCAAGGGGCCCACAAAAGTGGCCGCCCAGCCAGGCAGCGGTACAGCTGCGAGCAGTGGCAGCAAACAAACAGGGCGGCTAACAGGGGAGTTTGAGAGGGAGTTCTCTTTGGAGGAGAAGGTACCTGTATTTGCATCTGTCCTTGTTGTTCTCGTTTGTACGGGCCGGCAGGGGCTGGGTGCTGGGAAGGACGCCGAGCCCTGAGAAGGGGGCGGAGCTTGGCTGATCAAGGGGCCCACAAAAGCGGCCGCCCAGCCAGGCAGCGGTACAGCTGCGAGCAGAGGCAGCAAACAAACAGGGCGGCTAACAGGGGAGTTTGAGAGGGAGTTCTCATTGGAGGAGAAGGTACCTGTATTTGCATCTGTCCTTGTTGTTCTCGTTTGTAGGTGCCGGCAGGGGCTGGGGGCTGGGAAGGACGCCGAGCCCTGAGTAGGGGGCGGAGCTTGGCTGATCAAGGGGCCCATAAAAGCGGCCGCCCAGCCAGGCAGCGGTACAGCTGCAGCAAACAGGGTGGCTAACAGGGGAGTTTGAGAGGGAGTTCTCATTGGAGGAGAAGGTACCTGTATTTGCAGCTGTCCTTGTTGTTCTTGTTTGTAGGGGCCGGCAGGGGCTGGGGGCTGGGAAGGACGCCGAGCCCCGAGTAGGAGGCGGAGCTTGGCTGATCAAGGGGCCCATAAAAGCGGCCGCCCAGCCAGGCAGCGGTACAGCTGCGGCAGCAAACAGGGCGGCTAACAGGGGAGTTTGAGAGGGAGTTCTCATTGGAGGAGAAGGTACCTGTATTTGCATCTGTCCTTGTTGTTCTTGTTTGTAGGGGCCGGCAGGGGCTGGGGGCTGGGAAGGACGCCGAGCCCCGAGTAGGAGGCGGAGCTTGGCTGATCAAGGGGCCCATAAAAGCGGCCGCCCAGCCAGGCAGCGGTACACCTGCGGCAGCAAACAGGGCGGCTAACAGGGGAGTTTGAGAGGGAGTTCTCATTGGAGGAGAAGGTACCTGTATTTGCATCTGTCCTTGTTGTTCTTGTTTGTAGGGGCCGGCAGGGGCTGGGGGCTGGGAAGGACGCCGAGCCCCGAGTAGGAGGCGGAGCTTGGCTGATCAAGGGGCCCATAAAAGCGGCCGCCCAGCCAGGCAGCGGTACAGCTGCAGCAAACAGGGCGGCTAACAGGGGAGTTTCAGAGGGAGTTCTCATTGGAGGAGAAGGTACCTGTATTTGCATCTGTCCTTGTTGTTCTTGTTTGTAGGGGCCGGCAGGGGCTGGGGGCTGGGAAGGACGCCGAGCCCCGAGTAGGAGGCGGAGCTTGGCTGATCAAGGGGCCCATAAAAGCGGCCGCCCAGCCAGGCAGCGGTACAGCTGCGGCAGCAAACAGGGCGGCTAACAGGGAGTTCTCATTGGAGGAGAAGGTACCTGTATTTGCATCTGTCCTTGTTGTTCTTGTTTGTAGGGGCCGGCAGGGGCTGGGAAGGACGCCGAGCCCTGAGTAGGGGGCAGAGCTTGGATGATCAAGGGGCCCATAAAAGCGGCCGCCCAGCCAGGCAGCGGTACAGCTGCGAGCAGCGGCAGCAAACAGGGCGGCTAACAGGGGAATTTGAGAGGGAGTTCTCATTGGAGGAGAAGGTACCTGCATTTGCATCTGTCCTTGTTGTTCTTGTTTGTAGGGGCCGGCAGGGGCTGGGGGCTGGGAAGGACGCCGGGCCCTGAGTAGGGGGCGGAGCTTGGCTGATCAAGGGGCCCATAAAAGCGGCCGCCCAGCCAGGCAGCGGTACAGCTGCGGCACCAAAGAGGGCGGCTAACAGGGGAGTTTGAGCGGGAGTTCTCATTGGAGGAGAAGGTACCTGTATTTGCATCTGTCCTTGTTGTTCTTGTTTGTAGGGGCCGGCAGGGGCTGGGGGCTGGGAAGGATGCCGAGCCCTGAGTGGGGGGCGGAGCTTGGCTGATCAAGGGGCCCATAAAAGCGGCCGCCCAGCCTGGCAGCGGTACAGCTGAGGCAGCAAACAGGGTGGCTAACAGGGGAGTCTGAGCGGGAGTTCTCATTGGAGGAGAAGGTACCTGTATTTGCATCTGTCCTTGTTGTTCTTGTTTGTAGGGGCCTTCAGGGGCTGGGGGCTGGGAAGGACGCCGAGCCCTGAGTAGGGGGCGGAGCTTGGCTGATCAAGGGGCCCATAAAAGCGGCCGCCCAGGCAGGCAGCGGTACAGCTGCGGCAGCAAACAGGGCGGCTAACAGGGGAGTTCGAGCGGGAGTTCTCATTGGAGGAGAAGGTACCTGTATTTGCATCTGTCCTTGTTGTTCTTGTTTGTAGGGGCCGGCAGGGGCTGGGGGCTGGGAAGGACGCCGAGCCCTGAGTAGGGGGCGGAGCTTGGCTGATCAAGGGGCCCATAAAAGCGGCCGCCCAGCCAGGCAGCGGTACAGCTGCGGCAGCAAACAGGGCGGCTAACAGGGGAGTTTGAGCGGGAGTTCTCATTGGAGGAGAAGGTACCTGTATTTGCAGCTGTCCTTGTTGTTCTTGTT
The DNA here is from genome assembly GCF_011386835.1 of Chrysemys picta bellii. NCBI lineage: Eukaryota > Metazoa > Chordata > Testudines > Emydidae > Chrysemys > Chrysemys picta. The sequence goes on along the minus strand of NW_027055181.1, from coordinate 1,163 downwards.
TGTAGGGGCCGGCAGGGGCTGGGGGCTGGGAAGGATGCCGAGCCCTGAGTGGGGGGCGGAGCTTGGCTGATCAAGGGGCCCATAAAAGCGGCCGCCCAGCCTGGCAGCGGTACAGCTGAGGCAGCAAACAGGGCGGCTAACAGGGGAGTCTGAGCGGGAGTTCTCATTGGAGGAGAAGGTACCTGTATTTGCATCTGTCCTTGTTGTTCTTGTTTGTAGGGGCCTGCAGGGGCTGGGGGCTGGGAAGGACGCCGAGCCCTGAGTAGGGGGCGGAGCTTGGCTGATCAAGGGGCCCATAAAAGCGGCCGCCCAGGCAGGCAGCGGTACAGCTGCGAGCACCGGCAGCAAACAGGGCGGCTAACAGGGGAGTTTGAGAGGGAGTTCTCATTGGAGGAGAAGGTACCTGTATTTGCATCTGTCCTTGTTGTTCTTGTTTGTAGGGGCCGGCAGGGGCTGAGGGCTGGGAAGGACGCCGAGCCCTGAGTAGGGGGCGGAGCTAGCCTGATCAAGGGGCCCATAAAAGCGGCCGCCCAGCCAGGCAGCGGTACAGCTGCGGCAGCAAACAGGGCGGCTAACAGGGGAGTCTGAGAGGGAGTTCTCATTGGAGGAGAAGGTACCTGTATTTGCATCTGTCCTTGTTGTTCTTGTTTGTAGGGGCCGGCAGGGGCTGGGGGCTGGGAAGGACGCCGAGCCCTGAGTAGGGGGCGGAGCTTGGCTGATCAAGGGGCCCATAAAAGCGGCCGCCCAGGCAGGCAGCGGTACAGCTGCGGCAGCAAACAGGGCGGCTAACAGGGGAGTTCGAGCGGGAGTTCTCATTGGAGGAGAAGGTACCTGTATTTGCATCTGTCCTTGTTGTTCTTGTTTGTAGGGGCCGGCAGGGGCTGGGGGCTGGGAAGGACGCCGAGCCCTGAGTAGGGGGCGGAGCTTGGCTGATCAAGGGGCCCATAAAAGCGGCCGCCCAGCCAGGCAGCGGTACAGCTGCGGCAGCAAACAGGGCGGCTAACAGGGGAGTTTGAGCGGGAGTTCTCATTGGAGGAGAAGGTACCTGTATTTGCATCTGTCCTTGTTGTTCTTGTTTGTAGGGGCCGGCAGGGGCTGGGGGCTGGGAAGGATGCCGAGCCCTGAGTGGGGGGCGGAGCTTGGCTGATCAAGGGGCCCATAAA
>NW_027055180.1:0-8426 GCF_011386835.1 Chrysemys picta bellii | reverse complement strand
GAGAGGAGTGGGGGCAGGAGTTCATTCCCCAATGATGGGAGAGAGGATGGGAGTCACTGGAGAAGAGATGAGATTTTGTCTAGGGGGTTGGGTGGGGGAATCCGTCCCTCAGACATGGGGGGTAGGGAGGAAATTTTGCTGGCTCCCGGTGCCGTGAATCCCCTTTGTTCTCGTGGGTGTCGGAGTCTCTGATTGATCCTTGTTCCCTTGCAGCAGGAGGACGTTACTGCGAAGGTCATGGCCCAGCTATTTACCATCACGTGCTTGCTCCAGTTTCCCAAAGCACTGCAGGGGCTGTGCTCCGCGGGGCAGCCTTGAAGACCCACCCACCCCCCCGCTTCACATGACCAGAAGCCTCCAGCCCCTGCCACAGGTACTGCTCTGTCTCACTGTGCCTGCGGGGGGAGGGCTGGGGGGAGCGGCCATAGAGCCCACAGCACTGAGAGAAACCCAGGCGGAGCACCTCGCTCTCACCACCCTGCCCCACCCTGACCCCTGGAGCTGGGGCCAGGCCAGATACTGTCCCTGCCCCCAGGCCCAGAGGCCAGTTTTGGAAAAATCAGGCTGTCAGGGCCATGGGGCTGGCCCAGAAATGAGAGCATCCTCAGAACCAGGGGTTATCCTCAGTAACCCATTGCGGTCTGGGAGGGGTGGCTCACACAATCCTGGGTGTCGATCTGGGAACTGGACTGGGTCCTAGGCTAATGCCTTTCCCCAGGGGCACCTTCACTTTCTGCCCTTTATTTTCCCCTCCAGCTAGGGGGTCTCTGAGTGTGAAATGAACAGGGAGGGTGATGGGGTCCTGGCACATAGCCTGGGTGGGAGCTCCCCTTGGCCTGGACCCCAGGGTCTGAGATGTCTTTGTCATCCTGCTGTCCTTCTTTTATTCCTAGGAAGGGAGTCACACAATGAGGGGTCTCTAGCACTCCAGGTGGGCAGTGCCTGGGAGCACCTGTAAGTGATCCAGGTTCCTGCCTGCATGCATCACCCTGCCCTGCCCTCCAGTTCCTCGCTATTGACTCAGGTTTGACTCTTGGCTCCGGTCTCTGGCTATGACTTTGGCATGACCCTTCTTGGCTCCAGATGTTCATTACCAACCCTGGCTCAGTATTCTCCTTACCCTTCTCTAGCCTTGCTCCAGGCCGTCCACCCACGCGCTCCAGCATTGCCTCCTCCTGATATTCCCCAACCCCTCGGATTTTGACTACCCGGCTTTGATCTTCAGCCTGTATCTGGACTCTAGCTTGACATGGACTTGGCTGATCTTTGGTCTCTGACCACCGGCTTCGACCTCTGGCCTGGACTTGGACTCTGGCTCTGGTTCTGCTTTGTCGATGGACTCTGATCTCTGTTTTGATCCTGGTGTGTCCCTGGACCTTGATTCTAGCTTCACTCTTAGCCTAGGTGCCATCCTGCACCTCTCTGCGACCTACACTCCAACCACTGGACCTAATTATCAGATGCAGCATGTGACATCAGGTTGTGCAACTTTTTGCAGAAAAGCAGGCTCTCCGCAAGTAAGTGGCCAGATCACTCCAGGTGTGAACCATGGCCTCACTACATGAGCCTGGTCCGATTCTGCTCCTACTGGAGTTGTGCAATGGAAATGTAGGGGTTCCTTTAACCAACCTCCGTCCCTGGACCTACTCCACCATTCTTGACTTGGACACCCGGCATTCCTGATAAAAAACAGGATTACATGGATATCTTTGAAAGAAATGTGGACTCGTTGCCTCTGCACCGGGACTAAGACTGCCCTAGTCACCTACAACCTTGGTTGAAAGTTGCCTTCGCCTGTATTTACGCGTTGTTGGAACCAGAATTAGTGGCTCTCCCTGCATACAGTCATGAAAACCAGTCCTAAGAGTTTATGAGCAAATAAGCGTTTCCCACGGGTGACCAGGCCCTTTTTGGGAAGAAGAAATGTGGGACTACGCCGCTCTTTAGACTATCGCCTCCTGAAAAAAGTGATAGTTTGGAACCCTTACCCCCTGCTGTGAATCCCCTGACCTTGCAACACTTCATCAGTGATGTATTTGGAGACATCGTGGATCCATACAGTGGCATCTATTCAGGTGACATACTTCTCTTTGTGCAGAACTGTCAGCAGCACGTGCACCACATCCGAACCCGGAGAGGTTTTGGCAGCATGGTCTCAACACAGAATTGGAAAAGCGGAACCTCCAGCCAACTCTCCACAGAGTTTTGGGGGTGTTACGATTGATGCAAATAAGGTGGAAGCCATTCATAAATGGGACAAAATTTGAAGTCCTCAAGAAGAGCAGCACTTCCTAGACTTCACCAGCTTTACTGCTGCGTCGGCCCAGGGTTCTCAGAGCCAATAACCCGCATGAGAGCTCTCCTCCACAAAATGGCCACATTCGTTTGGTCATCTAAGTACGAACAAGCCCGCAAACAGCTCAGAATTGTCTTCACCACTGCATCTATTCTGACGCACAGCATTTATCATGGAAGTAGACGCATCTACTATGACTATCAGGGCCTGCTTTGTTTGGTGGTGCCAGATGTGCGCTGAAATTCAGACTTAGCTTGACACACGTGACTTCTGCGCTTTCACCAAGGCACCACGCACCTAACTTCTTGGCATCTCAGGCCTCTGAAGACCCTGCTCCATCCATGGCAGCCATTGCCAAGAATTTCACTCATTCAAATGGCCACATGATGGAACTGACTCTCATAGATCACCTGACCAAGATGGCGAGCTTCATCCCTCTGTGCACGAGTACCTTCGGCTAAGAGGACAGATCAGCTCCAAATTTCCAAAGGCCAATGACACCTTTATTTTGCTAACTATAGATTTCCCACTGATTTCATGCCACACTACGAATAGTCAGTCCGCACTTCCCAGCTATCGACCTGGGTCAACGAATCCACTACATTCAAGAAGAATGAAGGGAGCCCCTCGAGGACACTAGGAAGGAGTCAGATAGAAGAGGGAAGCCATTTGCTGAAGGGAGGTAGCAAGTCCCTGGCACTGACCGAATCCCTAAGCCCCGTCTGTTGCAGCAGTTCCTGACCCATCCCCCTTGGATGACCTTCTGATCCCATCCTCCTCCCCTGGCTCTAGGGAGTAAACTCTGGGTCCCTTCCCTCACTCTGGCACAATCCGTGCCCAGAGGGACCGAGCCCCTCACAGACAATGGGACTGTCCTCCCTTCTCCTCCTTGTGGGGGGGACTACTACCCCCATTTTACAGACAGGGAATGAAGGTGATGAAATGACCTCTCCAAAGTTACACCTGGAAATGTGGAGGAGATCTGGGAACTGGACTGGGTTTTACAGGAGTGCCCTCCCCACAGAGGCAGCTTCACTTTCTGCCCTTCGTTCTCTCCTCCCCTCTTGGCCCGTCTTCGATGGGGATCTCTGAACCGGGAATGAGCAGGGGCTTCCTCCTCCTCTGTCTTCGAATGTCTGGGATCTGTCCACAGCAATGCAGCCTGCAGCTGGCCCAGCTTGGGGAGCCATCGCCTCATCCTGTGAAATCGAGACGTGCTGGCTCTCAGTGATGCTAGACGGAAAACCACGCACCCCACACAGAGGTAGGAACCGCCCATTCCCAGGTTGTTCTGAGGAGCCAGGATTCCTCCAGGAGCTAGGGAAGGGCACAGTGAGCAGTCTGTCAGAGGTAGGGGAGGATCGTGTGAGGGGAGGGTCTAAGAGAGGAGGAGGGTGAGCTAGGCTCTGTATTTGGGCTTGGCAGGGATCAAGAGAAGGGACGGGGCTATTAGAGGGCAATGCGAGGTGCAAGGGGTGTTGGAGATGGGGGCAAGGCCTGAAAAGTTCAGCTACTTTAGATGAGTTGTGCCAGAGAATCACCGGTTGAGCTGACTGAAAGCTCTGAACTGGGGCTGGCCAAAAGCATCCTCCTCAGATGGGAACATCCCAAATGTCTGCAGAAGCTCAGCCTCTGAGGTGAACGTTGTGGCCCAAACCTCTCTCTGCTCTGTACCTCGCAGGATTCCAGCCGGCTGTTCCAATCCAGGAGGAAAACTGTGCCACAGAAGATCAGGGTTATATTAACTTTCCTGCAGTCATCTGGTACAGAGGCTGATTTCAGGGATAGGTTACATACCACAGTCAGTAGTTGTGCAATTTTCATATTTGAGTTCCTTCAGAACTCATGCTTAAATGCCATCTGGTCCTGCAGTAAAAACTGATGCAAAAAATTCATTGAGATTCTTCCCTATGGCCTGATCTTCCTTGAGTGCTCCTTTAGCACCTCAATTGTCCAGTGGCCCCATTCGTTGCTTAACAGGCTTCCTGCTGCTGAGGTACTTAAAAACAACTTTCTGTTTTTGTGTCTTTTGCTAATAGCTCTTCAAATCCTTTTATGGCCGGCCTGACTCTGTTTTTACACTTGGACTTTCTCTTAAGTTTGGTTTTCCTCTGCTAGCCTCAGGACTTGCACATGCAATACTCCAGGTGACTATGAAATGCTACCTCGCTTTGAAAAGGCTGCCCCGGGTCACTGTAAACACTTGCTGGGTTGCATCACTCCATAGGAAGGTAAAATCTCCATGGGAGTCTGAACTAAGGTGGAGTTGCTATAGGAGCTCACAACGGGACACAGGGGGGTGCTGGAGCTCCACCACCCAGTCCCAGAGCAATTGAGGCTGTGTGTCCTGCCCTTGGGAAAAGTGATGACCCAGAGCGAGGAGGCTCTGTAAGGAAACTTATGATCCGAGTCATTCTACAGAGAGCTAACTTAGAACAAGGTGGTGTGAGTTTTGCCTCTCTCACTTAAGGTATGTCTACACTGCACAGCACTGATTGTGGTGTGTAGTGTATGTGTAGGTACATTGCAGTGAAAAGCAGATTTTGTCCACACTGTAGTGTGTAGCTAGATGTGGAAGTGAGAGTGGCAGTAACATAGAGTGATGCTATATTGCTAAAAATAGCAGTGTAGCTGGAGATGGAGGAGGCAGTGGTTGGGCATGTACAGAATGACGCAGGGTACATACCTTACGGGTTCAGTTGTGTCTTTACTCATCTAAGCAATGCCTCCTCATCTACACTGCTATTTATACTGGTGCTAGGAGGCAAGCCAGGTGAGGGGCTTTACATGCCACCAGAAGGAGTGTGCAGTGTAGACATAGCCTTAGGGAGCAGCCTGCTTTGTCTCTCTCTGTTTCAAGGTTCTTGTATGTTATTGTTCTGAATTCTAAAGAAATAAAAGTGTTTATTATGTTGCAACCTTCCAAAAGTGTATTTTAGGCTTTCATCTAATGTCTCTATGTGTATGCTGTGAACATAACTCTGATTCCACCCAGTGGGGGTCAGGAGTATTGGTACACCATCCAGTTCACCATGAGAGTGGGCTGAGCACTTGGGAAGGTGGGGGTTACATGAAAGGTGTTTTATTTATTTAGATTAAAAATTGAGCAGACTGATACAATGCTGTTCTACTCAGGATCTGAGATCATAGAACTTTTAAGTGATATAGTGAATTTATATCATGCAATGCACATTGTGTGGTTTTGATAAACACCTTACACATCGGTGACCTGGAAGAGCCTTTACACTGTTTTTGGCAATGCTGCTGGCATGAAATTCTTGATTCCACCCCAGCACAGACCCCTTTTTCCTACCCCCCTTCCCCGTTAGTTACTCTGAAGGATGTTATGCTAGAATTTCACTGAGTAATAATCACTTTTCTACTTAGCACTTTCCTTACAGCACATTTCACATCCCTGTTCCTCAGGCTGTAGATCAGGGGGTTCAACATGGGGATCACTATCGTATAGAACACGGAGGCTATTTGATCTGTATCCAGTGAGTAGCTGGCACTGGGTCGCAAATACATGAAGAAAATGGTCCCATGGAACATAGTAACAGCTGTCAGGTGGGAGGCGCAGGTGGCGAACGCTTTACGCCTGCCCTGGACAGAACGAATCCTCAGCACAGCAATTACAATAAGAATGTACGAGATGATGATGATCAGAAACGTGCTCATTTCAAACAAACTGCCGCAGGTAAAGAGTAGCCTCTCGTTGACAGAGACATCACTGCAGGAGAGTTTCAGGAGAGAGGTGAGATCACAGTAAAAGTTATTGATGACATTGGAATCACAAAAGGATAATCTCTGCAAACTGCTTGTGTTTATCAAAGAGTTAATCAAGCCCGAGAAATACGACCCAACCACCAGCGTTATGCAGACCCTCTTGGTCATGGTGACTGTGTAGAGCAGTGGATTACAGATGGCCACATAACGATCATACGCCATCACAGCCAGGAGGAAGATCTCAGCGGTGACAAACACAACAAAGAAGCCATATTGTGTAATGCACCCGCTGTAAGAAATGGCTTTACTCTCCACTAAGAAATTGACCAGCATATTGGGAGTAATGGTGGAGGAATAGCAGACATCTAGGAAAGACAAGTTGCTGAGGAAGAAGTACATGGGCGTGTGGAGTTGGGGCTCGATCTGAATTACCAAGATCATCCCTATATTCCCCAGCAGGGTGATGAGATAGATGAGAAAAAATGTGACAAAAAGAGGGACCTGCAGCTCCACACAATCTGTTAATCCAACGAGAATGAACTTGGTCACTGTGGTGTGATTGTCTCCAGTCATTCGTGTTAACTTCCTCGTTATCTGCAGGGAAAAATAATTAATCATAATGCTTGTAGCAACTGATTTCCATTTATACAGTGCTCTGTGCAGGCTCTGGGCTTTTGAGTGCCCCATCTCCCTGTGAGTGCGGGCAATAGCTGCAAGAACTTCAGAGAGCAGGCAGTGGACAAATTAAACCAGTCTGGAATGCATAGCGACGTATGACCTTAACGTACATAGTGTATCTGTAACCCACTGGTTAGCATGCGTTATGTGTGTCCCATTCACTGCCTGATGTACAGAGGATGTGTTTCTGTTATAGCCCATTGCTTCCATGGCTGGTTCTTTAGCCAAGCTGTAGACACTCCTGCTTTGTATTCTAGAGAGTTCCAGTTCAGTGCCTCTTGTTGGTTAACATAGTAACTGTCACTCAAATTAATTACTGGAACATCATCAATTGTATGATCATGATGCAGTCCTGAAATGGTATATTCTTATAAATAAATCTAAATCCTTCAATCGACAAGTTGTTAGACTCCATTGTGACTGTACAGTAGTTAATGCATTTACTCTCAAAATAACCCAGTGGTAGAGGGTGCAGAATTTGGCTTAGTGTCCCTTAAAACCATTCACATGAAAATGAGTATGTAGACAACATTCAGCACACGAAATATAACACCACAGAGTACTAATGAAAACGAGCTTGCATGGACAGTGATTTAGAAATAAATTACTATGTGAATTGTTTCAAAGACTATGACACTATCAATAGTGTTTTGTTAATACACTTTACTGCGAAGGGGACATTTTCAGTTAAGTAAAATAAAAGGGAAAAAGACCTAAAAAGTTGTTTTGAGAAACCAACCACTGCCCCAGATCCACCCAAGACTTTGGTAATTTCCATTGAAATAGGGAGGACCTGGGTTGGGTTATTTAGGGAGAAATAAATGGTTTGACACTGTGTTAAATATTTAAAGGACCTATTTTTTAATTAATTTTAACTCAGAAATGTATTAACAGATGCAATAGCAAATTCTCAGAAAATTCATTCTTTAGTTAGAGCGTAGTGCTGTAAATACAAGGAGGACATGGCTTAAATATGTCAAGAGGCAACAACTGGACAAATACAGATTAATAGGGGAGTACAAGGAAACAAGGAGTTAATAAGATCAGCACGGAAGGCAGTGATCTTAGCACACCACAGTGAATCTCTGCTTAAGTGGAAGCAAACTCAGCCTTATATGTGGCACTACCTCCACACTATACAGTGCCTGGAGCCACATGGACATTTTTTTCAGTGTTGCAGAAAAGTGAGTTTGTCATTTAGTGCTCCTTTACTGGTTAGAAATATATGGATAATTTTCATGTCAGGTACATATATATCTATATTTTGCACTAAATCCTGATCTTATTAAAGACAAGTGGCAAAACTTCAATTGAACTTAAAACTATCTGAACTCTTATAATGAATCTGCAGAAGGGGAAAGAATTAAGATGGCATCTGTATCTTTAACTTTGGGGTTTCCTAACTCTTCTGTAAAACTGTTTGTCATCTATGTAGCCCTTTGCTTTATTTAGGACCAGAATGTGATATATTGGTACCCATGTTGAGTGGAGGTGGTTGAATTTATTTAAAATGCATTTTTGCAGAAAATTTTCAGTGTAGTCTAACTTCCTCTGATGTGTCAGGGGAAAAAAAGGAAAACAAACCCCAGATATTTGGGGTGGGACATTTTCAATATGTTGTGAAATTTGGAACCTAAAACCCTACAGATTTTAATAACATTTTTTCAAACCCAAAATATTTACATAGAGAGGAGGGGCGCTGCTGTTTTGTTTTTGTTTTTTTGTA
>NW_027055179.1:0-8441 GCF_011386835.1 Chrysemys picta bellii | reverse complement strand
AGGAAAAGGTAAAACGAAAAGGACAAAACCTAATGTCCCCAGTGATTCCACGGGACAAAATCCCAGGGAGGGAATAAAATTCTGCCACCTTGAGCTAGTGTTTTCCATGCCTAGAATTCAGCTGGCACCACGTGGATCAGACTGAAAAGGTTACAAACCTCTCCGAGGCTCTTACCTTCTTAACAGGGACGTCTGTTTTCTAGTAAAATCAGTAAAGAGAAAGGAGAAATCTCGAAAGAGGCTCCTGCTCGCACTCACATACGTCAGCCCTAATACTCTCTCAGTCCTCAAAGAGAGACCTCGAGAAGGAGACTTGCTGAAGCAAAGCCACAGGTGTCTCTGAGGTTTCCCTGGCCCTGTGCTCCTGTCATGCCTGGCTGATGTCAGCATCTCTCTCTGAGGTCACCACCTCCCTAACAACTTTGACCAATAGGCTGAGCTCCTGCAAAAGTCCTTTGTGATGTCACTGTCACACCCAACCATCCCCTGAAGTGCTAATGTCCTGCTGCTGGCCTGACACTTTGAAGGTTTGAGCTACTCTCTGGGGATCACCCCACTCCATGCGTCTTCATTCTACGAAGCAAGCCGGCCAAACAGTAAAACATCAGAGGCTGCTCCCAATGCTACACTCAGTGTTTCCAAAATTAGTAGACTTGATTGGCAGAAGAGACCTTTAGAGCATCTAATCCAAGCCCCTGCATATCATAGGCTTCCTGTATAGTACAATAGTTACTTTTGGGGAACACACATTCCAGAAAGGCATCTTGTCTTGATTAAATGACATCAAGAGATGGAGAATCCAACACTTTCCCTTTTAGTGAGTGCCAGGGGGCTCCATTTCCCCTTCCACTAGCTCGCCATTTACAGGGAGCCAGAGCAGTACCTGCAGCAGGGAGTGGGAGTTGCTAAGGCCTCAGAGGAACAGCCCCTGCGGTGTCTCAGGCACCTGGCGCAAGTGCCGGATGATGCGGAGCAGGTGCATCGCTTTGGCCGTGACGTCCTCCTGCTGCAAGGGAATGAGAACCTGTGTCATAACTATAAAGGGAAGGGTAACAGCTGTCCTGTGTACAGTACTATAAAATCCCTTCTGGCCAGAGACTCCAAAATCTTTTCCCTGTAAAGGGTTAAGAAGCTCAGGTAACCTGGCTGGCATCTGACCTAAAGGACCAATAAGGGGACAAGATAATTTCAAATCTTGGGGGGGCGGGGGGGGAGGCTTTTGTTTGTGTTCTTTGTTTTGGTTGTGCGTTCGCTCTCGGGACTGAGGGGGACCAGACATCAATCCAGGTTCTCCACATCTTTCTAAACAAGTCTCTCCTATTTCTAACTTCTAAGTAAATAGCCAGGCAAGGCGTGTTAGTTTTCCTTTGTTTTCTCAACATGTAAATGTACCTTTTACTAGAGTGTTTATCTTTGTTTTCTGTACTTTGAACCTAAAACTAGAGGGGAGTCCTCTGAGCTCTTTAAGTTTGATTACCCTGTATGGTTATTTCCATACTGATTTTACAGAGATGATTTTTACCTTTTTCTTTAATTAAAAACCTTCTTTTTAAGAACCTGATCGATTTTTTCCTTGTTTTAGATCCAAGGGGGTTGGATCTGTATTCACCAGGAGTTGGTGGGAGAAAGAAGGGGGAATGGTTAATTTCTCCTTGTTTTAAGATCCAAGGGGTTTGGATCTGTATTCACCAGGGAATTGGTGAAGGTCTCTCAAGGCTACCCAGGGAAGGAAATTAGCCTTGGGATGGTGGCAGCGGACCAGAGCTAAGCTGGTAGTTAAGCTTAGAAGTTTTCATGCAGGCCCCTACATTTGTACCCTAAAGTTCAAAGTGGGGATACAGCCTTGACATGGTGGTAGAGGTGGGATCATTTTAAACCCAAAGCCAGTGAGATTTTTTTTTCCTTCTAGCTGCTTGAAAAGCAGAGCTGGAGATAGATTCATATCTTATCTCTCCTTGCCTGAAGGCAGAGGTGTTAAGTTTTTTTAACAAGGTCCTTTGTTAAGAGAAGTGTTCAAATGAGCAAACGACAGGGTAAAAGGAATTTACAAGCTGAATTGGTTTTTTTTTCTTTTTACATCCTCGGGAGTAGCTAGTTAGAAAGTCTCTCTTAACTCAGCAGCAGCCAGAGCTGAGAGCTTCCCAGTTTCAGTCAACTGCAGAGGGGGTGACCCAGCACAAGAAAACAGGAAAATGACTACCAAAGAAGTAGCTAAAAAAATAGAACTGGCCAAACTAAAAGCAGAAGAAAATGAAAGAAAACATCAGAGACTGCTTCAATTAACAAAACTCAAGACACAGCAGAGAAAAAGAGAAGAAAAAGCCAAAGAGGAGGCCCACAAGAGAGAGATGAAGTTGAAAGAAAAAGAAATGGAGCTGAAAAAAAAAAGAGATGGAGGAGAGAGAAAAAGAAAGGAAGCATGAACTGGAAGTAGCAAAGGCTAAGCAAGCTTTCACCCCCATCCCTGTTCCTGAGCCGTCCACCAGGGCCCCGGCTGTGTTACCAGAGACCCAGACAAAGGTGGTGGAACCGGATCCCCTGCCAACGACTGCAACAGCCGTAGTGAATCCAATCCCAGAGACCCAGCCAAAGCCAGTCCCAGAACCGGAACTGGCAACGCAACCAGCACCAGGACCATTGCCAGCACTGAGTCCAGCGCTTGCAAACCCGTCTACAACTCCAACGCCAGAGGGCACCAGCGAGCCTGACCTGGCGGAAGCAGCAGATAACCCTACCCAAGAGGCTCAGCCAGAGCCTGAGATACCACATAGTGCACCAGTGGACAGCGGATCACAGTCAATGGAAACAGCCCCAGCACCTGCATCACTTCCAGAGGGACCAAGCCCCAGTCCACAATCCAAGGAGGAACTGATGTCTCCAGCATCAAGGAAACAGTTCCAGGCCGAGCAGGAAGCAGATAACAGCCTTCAGAAAGTTTGGGCGGCGGCGTGGAGCACCCCACCGCCTCTCAGCTCTTCTAACCGATCCCGGTTTGTTATAGAACAAGGACTTTTATACAAGGAGACTCTTTCTGGTGGGCACCAGAAAAACTGGCATCCTCAAAGACAGTTGGTAGTTCCCACTAAGTATCGGGTAAAGCTCTTGAGCTTAGCCCACGATCATCCCAGTGGCCATTCTGGGGTGAACAGAACCAAGGACCGGTTGGGGAAGTCCTTCCACTGGGAGGGAATGGGCAAGGACGTTGCTAATTATGTCCGGTCTTCTGAGGTGTACCAACGAGTGGAAAAGCCCCAAGACCAGGTTAAAGCCCCTCTCCAGCCACTACCCATAATTAAGGTCCCATTTCAGCACGTAGCTGTGAATATTCTGGGTCCTTTTCCCAAAAAGACACCCAAAGGAAAGCAGTACGTACTGACTTTCATGGATTTTGTTACCCGATGGCCGGAAGCAGTACCCTTAAGCAACACCAGGGCTAAAAGTGTGTGCCAGGCATTAACAGACATTTTTGCCGGGGTAGATTGGCCCTCCAACATCCTTGCAGATTCGGGAACTAATTTCCTGGCAGGGACCATGAAAAACCTGTGGGAAGCTCATGGGGTGAATCACTTGGTTGCCACCCCTTACCACCATAAAACCAATGGCCTGGTGGAGAGGTTTAATAAAACTTTGGGGGCCATAATATGTAAATTCATAAATGAACACTCCAATAATTGGGACCTAGTGTTGCAGCAGTTGCTTTTCGCCTACAGGGCTGTACCACATCCCAGTTTAGGGTTTTCACCATTTGAACTTGTGTATGGCAGCGAGGTTAAGGGGCCATTACAGTTGGTGAAACAGCAATGGGAGGGGCTTACGCCTTCTCCAGGAACTAACATTGTAAACTTTGTAAGCAACCTACAAAGCACCCTCCGACACTCTTTAGCCCTTGCTAAAGAAAACCTAAAAAATGCTCAGAAAGAGCAAAAGGCCTGGTATGATAAACATTCCAGAGAACGGTCCTTCAAAGTAGGAAACCAAGTCATGGTCTTAAAGGCGCTCCAGGCCCATAAAATGGAAGCGTCGTGGAAAGGACCATTCGCGGTCCAGGAGCGCCTAGGAGCTGTTAATTATCTCATAGCCTCCCCCACCTCCAACATAAAACCCAAGGTATACCATGTTAATTCTCTTAAGCCCTTTTATTCCAAAAAATTAAAGGTTTGCCAGTTTACAGCCCAGAAAACAAATAACGCAAAGTGGCCTAAAGGTGTCTATTACGAAGAAAAAAAGGATGGTGGAGTAGAAGAGGTGAACCTCTCCACGACCCTTGGACGTCTGCAGCGACAGCAGATCAAGGAGCTGTGCACAAGCTTTGCACAAATTTTGTCAGCCACTCCAAAACGGACCGAACGGGCATACCACTCCATTAACACAGGTAATGCTCACCCAATTAGAACCCCACCCTACCGGGAGTCACCTCATGACAAAACTGCTATACAAAGGGAGATCCAGGACATACTACTGATGGGTATAATCCGCCCCTCTAATAGGTGGTGGGAGGGGAACAGGAGAAAGGACAAAAGAAGTAAGAGATGAAGAGAAAGGAAGGAGGGATGGAGGAAAAGGTAAAACAAAAAGGACAAACCCTAATGTCCCCAGTGATTCTACGGCACAAAATCCAAGGGATGGAATAAAATTCTGCCATCTTAAACTACTGTTTTCCATGCCTAGAATTCAGCTGGCACCACGTGGATCAGACTGAGCAGCTGCCAAAACCTCTTGGAGGCTCTTACCTTCTAAACAGGGACGTCTGTTTTCTAGTAAAATCAGTAAAAGGAAAGGAGAAAACTCGAAAGAGGCTCCTGCACGCACTCACGTACGTGAACCCTAATACTCTCTCAGTCCTCAAAGAAAGACCTCGAGAAGGAGACTTGCTGAAGCAAAGCCACAGGGTCTCTGAGGTTTCCCTGGCCCTGTGCTCCTGTCCTGCCAGGCTGATGTCAGCATCTCTCTCTGAGGTCACCACCTCCCTAACACATTTGACCAATAAGCTGACATCCTGCAAAAGGCCTTTGTGATGTCACTGCCACACCCAACCAAACCCTGAAGTGCTAATGTCCTGCTGCTGGCCTGACACTTTGAAGGTTTGAGGTTGTCATAACTATAAAGGGAAGGGTAACAGCTGTCCTGTGTACAGTACTATAAAATCCTCCTGGCCAGAGACTCCAAAATCCTTTTCCCTGTAAAGGGTTAACAAGCTCAGGTAACCTGGCTGGCATCTGACCTAAAGGACCAATAAGGGGACAAGATACTTTCAAATCTTGGGGAGGGGAAGGCTTTTGTTTGTGTTCTTTGTTTGTGTGGGTGTTCGCCCTCGGGACTGAGAGGGACCAGACATCAATCCAGGTTCTCCACATCTTTCTAAACAAGTCTCTCCTATTTCAAACAAGGTGTGTTAGTTTTCCTTTGTTTTCTCAACTTGTAAATGTACCTTTTCCTGGAGTGTTTATCTTTGTTTGCTGTACTTTGAACCTAAGACTAGAGGGGAGTCCTCTGAGCTCTTTAAGTTTGATTACCCTGTAAGGTTAATTTCCATACTGATTTTACAGAGATGATTTTTACCTTTTTCTTTAATTAAAAGCCTTATTTTTAAGAACCTGATTGATTTTTCCTTGTTTTAAGATCCAAGGAGTTTGGATCTTGATTCACCAGGAGTTGGTGGGAGGAAGGAGGGGAATGGTTAATTTCTCCTTCTTTTAGATCCAAGGGGGTTGGATCTGTATTCACCAGAAGTTGGTGGGAGGAAGGAGGGGGGATGGTTAATTTCTCCTTGTTTTAAGATCCAAGGAGTTTGGATCTGTATTCACCAGGGAATTGGTGAAAGGTTTCTCAAGGCTACCCAGGGGAGGAAATTAGCCTTGGGATGGTGGTTAAGCTTACAAGTTTTCATGCAGGCCCCTACATTTGTACCCTAAACTTCAAAGTGGGGATACAGCCTTGACACAGGTACTCTCTGTGGATCACCCCACTCAATGCGTCTTCATTCTAGGAAGCAAGCCGGCTAGACAGTAAAACATCAGACGCTGCTCCCAATACTACACTCAGTGTTTCCAAAATTAGTAGACTTTATGGCCACAAGAGACCTTTACAGCATCTCATCTAAGCCCCTCCATATCACAGGCCTCCTGTATAGTACAATAGTTACTTTTTGGGCACACACATTCCAGAAAGGCATCTAGTCTTCATTCAATGACATCAAGAGATGGAGAATCCACCACTTTCCCTTTTAGTGAGTGCCAGGGGGCTCCATTTCCCCTTCCACTAGCTCCCCATTTACAGTGAGCCAGAGCAGTACCTGAAGCAGGGAGAGGGAGTTGCTAAGGCCTCAGAGGAACAGCCCCTGCAGTGTCTCAGGCACATGGCGTAAGTGCCGGATGATGCGGAGCTGGTGCATCTCTTTGGCCGTGACGTCCTCCTCCTGCAAGGGAACGAGAACCTGTCAGAGACTCAAATGCCCCGAGGAATGAGGGGCAATTAAGAACACCTGGAACCAGCAGTATTTACACCCAGCACCTGCCCACCACTGAGGGATGAATTCACCTCCTGAACCCCAGAATGGAGTCGTCTTCTCCTTTTTAGTAATCTCCAGTGCCAACCCCCGTCCTTGTAGGGTGAGCTCCTGCTACCTCCCCCTCAGTGCCCTTGACAGCTGTTCCACCTCCAAACCACAGCTCAAGTTAGTAAAACATCAGACGCTGCTCCCAATACTACACTCAGTGTTTCCAAAATTAGTAGACTTTATGGCCACAAGAGACCTTTACAGCATCTCATCTAAGCCCCTGCATATCATAGGTTTCCTGTATAGGACAATAGTTACTTTTTGGGCAGAAACATTCCACAAAGGCATTTAGTCTTCATTCAATGACATCAAGAGATGGAGAATCCACCACTTTCCCATTTAGTGAGTGCCAGGGGGCTCCATTTCCCCTTCCACTAGCACCCCATTTACAGTGAGCCAGAGCAGTACCTGCAGCAGGGAGTAGGAGTTGCTGATGTTCACAAAGGCACAGCCCCTGCAGTGTCAACTTCGCACGAGGGGAGGTGAAGAGCACCCCCAGCAACACACACACACACACCACTCTTGGTGGTGGGAGGGGAACAAGAGAAAGGAAGGAGGGATGGAGGAAAAGGTAAAACGAAAAGGACAAACCCTAATGTCCCCAGTGATTCTACGGCACAAAATCCCAGGTGGGCTATAAAATTCTGCCACCTTGAACTAGTGTTTTCCATGCCTAGAATTCAGCTGGCACCAGATGGATCAGACTGAGCAGGTTAAAAACCTCTCCAAGGCTCTTACCTTCTCAACAGGCACGTATGTTTTCTAGTAAAATCAATAAAAGGAGAAAACTCGAAAGAGGCTCCTGCTCGCACTCACATAGGTCTCCCACAGTATTCTTGCCGCCAAGTTAAAGAAGTATGGGCTGGATGAATGGACTGTAAGCTGGATAGAAAGCTGGCTAGATCGTCGGGCTCAACGGGTAGTGATCAATGGCTCCATGTCTAGTTGGCAGCCGGTTTCAAGCGGAGTGCCCCAAAGGTCGGTCCTGGGGCCGGTTTTGTTTAATATCTTTATTAATGATCTGGAGGATGGTGTGGACTGCACTCTCAGCAAGTTTGCAGGTGACACTCAACTAGGAGGCGTGGTAGATACTCTAGAGGGTAGGGATCGGATACAGAGGGACCTAGACAAATTAGAGGATTGGGCCGAAAAAAACCTGATGAGGTTCAACAAGGACAAGAGCAGAGTCCTGCACTTAGGATGGAAAAATCCCACGCACTGCTACAGACTAGGGACCAAATGGCTAGGTAGCAGTTCTGCAGAAAAGGACCTAGGGGTCACAGTGGACGAGAAGCTGGATATGAGTCAACAGTGTGCTCTTGTTGCCAAGAAGGCTAACGGCATTTTGGGCTGTATAAGTAGGGGCATTGCCAGCAGATCGAGGAACGTGATCGTTCCCCTTTATTCGACATTGGTGAGGCCTGAAATGGAATACTGTGTCCAGTTTTGGGCCCCACACTACAAGAAGGATGAGGAAAAATTGGAAAGAGTCCAGCGGAGGGCAACAAAAATGATTAGGGGTCTGGAGCACATGACTTATGAGGAGAGGCTGAGGGAACTGGGATTGTTTAGTCTCCAGAAGAGAAGAATGAGGGGGGATTTGATAGCAGCCTTCAACTACCTGAAGGGGGGTTCCAAAGAGGATGGAGCTCGGCTGTTCTCAGTGGTGGCAGATGACAGAATAAGGAGGAATGGTCTCAAGTTGCAGTGGGGGAGGTCCAGGTTGGATATCAGGAAAAACTATTTCACTAGGAGGATGGTGAAACTCTGGAATGCGTTACCTAGGGAGGTGGTGGAGTCTCCTTCCTTGGAGGTTTTTAAGGCCCGGCTTGACAAAGCCCTGGCTGGGATGATTTAGCTGGGAATTGGTCCTGCTTTGAGCAGG
>NW_027055178.1:0-8478 GCF_011386835.1 Chrysemys picta bellii | reverse complement strand
CAAAGTGTGTGTTAATCTAAGAGTATATTCAGATGTCAGAACTTCATCAAACTAATGGAATGTTACTTGCATTGTTTTCATTTATCTCTTCTTATTATAATGTAAAGGCAGGCAGTTATATTATGTCTAAGCTTGTAATTAAATAACTCATTGAATGCAAATGAAGAGTGCTAAATTCAAAGCAATTGGCCATGGTGTGAGTATGAACACTGCTCTGACTGTTGTGTGGAGAAGAAGCTATAAGTACTGATTCAAAGGAAGATCCTTTATCTCTGGACTGTTTCGATTCTACCACCGTGCAATAACTAAACAAGAAGATGGAGATCCCCAGTGTTATTCTGGGTGGCCCTGAACTGGTAGGTTACTACATCTCTGCTGTCCTTTTGGGTTTACAAACTTTGACTCACCTGTTAATGTATTTTACCTGCTTTAACCTCAATAACACTCATGTCTTTTGTCAGCTAATAAACCTGTAGTTAGTTAACTATAGAATTGGCTACCAGTGTTGTCCTTGGTGTAAGATCCAGAGTACCAATCAATGAGGGGGAAGTGACTGGTGTCTTGGAACTGGGAGCAACCTGATATGATGTGATTTTTGGTTTATGTGACTATTATCACTAAGTCCAGTTTCAGAGTAGCAGCCGTGTTAGTCTGTATCCGCAAAAAGAAGAACAGGAGTACTTGTGGCACCTTAGAGACTAACAAATTTATTAGAGCATAAGCTTTCGTGGACTACAGCCCACTTCTTCGGATGCATAAGTCCAGTTTGTTTGCATGGTAAGATGGGCTGGAGAGCTTAAGTGGACTGTCTGTGACTCCCCGGTAAGACTGGAACAGTGATCCAGGAGTTCACATTTGTTACTGGTTGGTGAAATCTAATTACAGACCACACCACCAGCTTGGGGTGACTGCCCTGTTTTCTGACAGTCTGACTTGAGATTGGCACTCACAGTTGTGAGCCACTCCAGACAGAATGAAATTGGGGGAACCTGGTGTGGGGCAAGGGGACACACAGAACCCCCAGTATGGGGGGGGAAGGTGGGAATGGGAGGGAGGCAGAGCTCCTGGCCTGAGAGAGAAGGGAGAGGGATTAATGAGGGGCACACACAACTCCTTGTGTGGGGGGGGGGAGACTAGGGAACCCTAGGATGGGAGGGAAATAGGGGAATGGGAGCACATTGAGAGCCCCTGCCATGGGGGGAGAATTGGGGACCCAGGCACTGGGAGAGTGAGGAATAGGGGACACAAAGCCCCTGGGATGAGGGGAATGGGAGGCACACAATGCCGCTGGCATTGGAGGGGAAAACGAGTTCCCTAGGATGGGAGGAGGAGGGAGTTTGGGGGGCACACAGAGCCCCTGCAATTGAGGGGCATGGGATGGTGGCGCACAGGAAGGTTGTGGGTGGGAATGGAGGGATGTGGGAATCCTCTGGTGTGTGCAATAAGTTCACTCGACAGCAGCAACCGAGTGTGCGACCCCCTAGGACACGTACACTAAACCCAGAACATAAAGTTAGCAACATCAGCCTTATCCACAGGCCTGAGCCGGGGTGACTGAATGGCAGAATGTCCTCGGCCGCGCAGGGTGACTGCTGAAGGAGTGAGACAAATGAAGGAGGGGGTGGGGCAGGCTCATGTGAGCCAGAGACAGAGCTTTCCCGGAGCCATCCAGTGCTGAGGAATGAACTCCCCCAGGATCTAAAACACCCATCGGTTCTAAAATCCAGCACCAACCCCACCAGCTTTTGTTTGAACTGCAGGATGGATTGTTGTTGTCACTAATACAAGCACCCAGCACAACAGACATAAAAAATTCACATGAATGTTACACTTGCTCACCCAAAATCTTACAGCCTTAGTTTTTTTCCTCAGGGTCACACTACTACTGCTTCTCTGGCTGTATCTGGGGCTCCTTTGCTCCTTCTCTGTGTCCTTCTGTCTGTGCTGTTCCCCGCTCAGCCCCACAGCCCCGGCGCTCAGTGCCCCAAGCCCTGCGTTTGCTAGCTCAGTCTTCAGGAGAAGAAAGGGGGCCTTATCCAGCAGTGCAAAAGAGAAAACCCGTCACTCCATTTTATTTTTGCTGATTTGACTCAGAAAGAGCCCAGTTGAGAACAAACCCCTACAAACCTTTTAGCATAAGCCACCAAACTGCCATGAGATATTTATGTCATCTGGCTATCAATGATACAGGAAGGGCTGTGGGTGACTAGATAGAAGGTTCAGTAGAATCAGGAGCCTATCAGTGGACTAGGGGTGTTGAAATGCCTGAGTTGTGTACGGGGTGTTCATCCGGGCACATCATTTATTGTAGGGTTGTAGAGGCTGCTTGCTTAAAGGAAACAGCACTGGAAAATCAGGAAGCTGAATCACCGTCCTAGTATCGTCCTGTCCCATTTGGGGGGCTGGCATTTAAAGGAGACTTCAATATTTTTGACCCGTAGAAGTCCTAAAAGACTTTCCTTCCAGAGGTAGGGGCATTAGCCCCAGTATGTTTTGAATAAAGTTCTACATAAAAAAAATTTATCTAGCTCCCTAATTTATACTCAGCTGTTTTTCTTTCTCCTGCCTCCTAAATTTGGCTGGAAATATCTTTAGCAGTGCGGCCATCCCTTGTGATTATGTTTACACAATATTTGGAGGCTGTCTTAAAGCCTCAACTCCTGGAGGCATTTGAAGATATTAGACTCTCCACTTTCATCTAAAAATCAATGTTTCTAGCCCTCATGGTTCCGAAGAAACCGGAGTGTAGTCTAAATGTTGAAAAAAAAAAAACACCCAAAAGGCAAATAAAAAACCAAAACATTTACTCTTCATATAAAATCTCAAGGTTTTTCTCCCCCTCCCCCCAATCAATCTAATGATTATGGGGGCCTGGTTCATGATTTGTGCATATTTGGAGTTGATAACACTATATTAGCAAAAAACGGCCTTTCTGTCCTCCTCGTAGAAACAGGTGGGATATAGTCGTAGGGAAAAGAATGTGTGTCCATAATAGCTGCAAAGTCCTCTGGGATCCTTACGAGAACAAAATATGAAAACCAAATAGGTGGAAACTCTCGCTATCAAAATGAGCAGCAGCTAAGGGATAGGTCAGTGTTACCAGTGGGTTCATTTTCTTATCATAAGGCACTTTGCAGGATAGTTTCAAATAGTTCCACAGATCAGATAGTCAGTGGGAATAAAGCGCTTACTTAAAGTTAAGCACATGCTTAAAGACTTAGCTGGATAGGGATGAATGTGAACACTCACTTAATGCCTTACTGAACAGGGACCTCCACCTGTATGAGTAGAGCCCTACCAAATTCATGGCGTTTTACCATAGACCATGAAATCTGGCTACTGTAGGAGAGTCGCGGTGTTGCGTACCTCTGTGTGTGTACGTCTCAGCTTCTGCAGGTAACCGAGACAACACCCCACGATCGAAGAAATCGACAACCATGGATTAGCTGAGCAAGGAAGGCATCCGAGCCCTGGTTTATTGTAGTGAAGCACAATGAGAAGCGTCCTATATCTTACAAGACCCTTCAAATTTGAGCACTCCGATACAATGGAACGGCTGACTTAATCACTGGACGGACCTACCAGCATCCCCTGGGCCGAACAAGTTACTTTATTGTAATCATTATTTATACCCTACTACCAATAGGGCTTGTACTGCCCCCCGATGCGTTGCCCTCTGATGAAGTCATGTACCACCCTCTGATATCACCTAAGCCTACCAGTCTCCATGTACGGGGTGGTATAACCAAAACATCTCTATTCATCTTGTCACGACACCTAGGAGGTCAGCAGGTTCTGGTTCTCTCTCTGGTGTCCGGATGTTCTAGCGCTTGATGTCCCAGGTGCTCCTAGTGCTAAGTACAGGAGCCTGTGATTCCAGCCTAGCGGTGTTTGCTTTGCAGCCTCAGCTCCTTTCCTGCCAGTGGCGGTACTTTTCCACACACGCACAGTCTGACCGAGAGGCTGGCGGAGTTATGCTGCACCTGTGAGCAGTGCTTGCTTCTAGCCGCAACTCTTGCTCAGGCTGCAGGCCTCATACTGGGCCTCTTGTTTCAGGCTCTTTTCCTACTACACCAGTTAAGACCCTCATGAAGGCGCCAGATCTGCCCCAGTGCTCAGCATCGAGCAGTTACCATTGAGATCAATGATTCTGGGCTCTGAATTTAAGGCCCTGACTGGCAGCTGAGCACTTTGGAAAATTGGACGACTTGCTGAAGTGCTGAACTAGTAGCTGGTGGGTGGATGCAAAACTGTTTGGAAAATCTGACCGTTAGTGTCTTTTGATGCAACACAAACAAATTTGGTGATTCACGGAAATCAAGATAACGACACAGGGAAGTGACTCCTCCATCTTACTCCCATTTATTTATTCAAAATAAAGTCTCCACCTTTACATTCACTGAGAAAAAAAACCTTCCTATCATCCTCCTAAAAGCCTCTTTCACCTCCTTGTTCCTCAGGCTGTAGATCAGGGGGTTCAGCATGGGGATCAACAGGGTATAAAACACAGAGATGATTTTGTCCTGGTCCATGGAGTACTTTGAACTGGGCCGTAAATACATAAAAATGACTGTTCCGTAGAAGATGGTGATGGTCGTCAGGTGGGAGGTGCAGGTGGAGAAGGCTTTCTGCCTGCCCTCCGTGGAGTTGATTCTTAGAATAGCTACCACAATGTATACATAGGAGATGACAATGGTCAGGAGAGTAGATGATATAATTACAGTAGAAAAGGTGAAGTGAACAATGTCTGTGATGTGGGTGTCAGAGCAGGCCAGTTTCAGGATGGGGGGCACATCACAGAAGAAATGGTTGATGATGTTTGATCCACAGAAGGACAAACGGAATATAAATAGAGTCTGAACTGTTGCATTTACCCAGCTGGCTAGGTACGACCCCAGCACCAGCAGCACGCAGAACCGCTTGGACATGATGACGGTGTACAGCAATGGGCTGCAGATGGCTGTGAAGCGATCATACGCCATCACCCCCAACAGGCAGCACTCACAGGACACAGCAATGCAGAAGAAGTAGAACTGCAGAGCGCACCCAGTGAATGTAATTGCTTTGCTCTCCACTGCAAAGGCCATCAGTGTCTGGGGAACGATGACGGTGGAGTAGCCGACATCTAAGAGGGCCAGGTTACTGAGGAAAAAGTACATGGGGGTGTGAAGCTGGGACTCAATCCTGATTAAAGTGACCATCCCGAGATTCCCCACCAGGATGAGCAGGTAGATCAACAGAAACACCACAAAGAGCATGACTCTCAGGGGCTGGTTGTCCGTGAATCCCAACAAGATGAACTCCGTCACGGTGGTGTGATTCCCCTTCAACATTTATCCCAGATGTGCTGTTCCCCACAAGGGAGAAAGCGAGCATTACATGGAAAGAAGAGACAAATAAAGGCTGAGTATCAATTCCTTGGGGTCATTCTGATCATATACCATGTGGTTCTTTGGTGAAATCTAACAGAGGTTTAAGACTCCATTATGGGTTTTGAACTAACAGCCATGGGTCTCTTAGCACAGGCGGTAGGAAAAAGAAAGAACTTTCTCCCAGCAGAGAGCTGGCCGGCCACGAAATGTCTGTACCTACTGTGGGCAGATTTGTGGTTCCAGGATCGGATTCCTGAGTCATCTCAGGGCCCATATGTAAATCCGTGGTAGAGATCAACCTCGAATCAAGGGATAGCCAATGAATGATCGGGCGGTAGAAGCTTATATTCTACTAGATAGCAAAAAGAACGAGGAGTACTTGTGGCACCTTAGAGACTAACACATTTATTTGAGATAAGGTGCCACAAGTACTCCTTGTTCTTTTTGCTGATGCAGACTAACATGGCTACCCCTCTGAAACCATTCTACTAGATCGGGGTCGGCAACCTTTCAGAAGTGGTGTGCTGAGTCTTCATTT
The DNA here is from genome assembly GCF_011386835.1 of Chrysemys picta bellii. Classification (NCBI taxonomy): domain Eukaryota; kingdom Metazoa; phylum Chordata; order Testudines; family Emydidae; genus Chrysemys; species Chrysemys picta. Next base: position 2,568 of record NW_027055178.1, on the reverse strand, counting down.
GTTCACTCTAATTTAAGGGTCCGCGTGCCAATAATACATGTTAACATTTTTAGAAGGTCTCTTTCTATAAATCTATAACATAAAACTAAACTATTGTTGTATGTAAAATAAATGTGGTTTTTAAAATGTTTAAGAAGCTTCATTTAAAATTAAATTAAAATGCAGAGCCCCCCGGACTGGTGGCCAGGACCTGGGCAGTGTGAGTGCCACTGAAAATCAGCTCGCGTGCCACCTTCGGCACACGGGCCATAGGTTGCCTACCCCAGTACCAGAGAGAAGTCCCATATTCAGTGCTGACTGTCAAGAGCTCATCCAGTGCTGTTTCATTACAATATAATGTATTATGACTAGATTCACATACAGTTACCCAGGTTGATTCATTCCACCCCTGGCCAGTGGTACTCTGTGCACAGCAAGCTATTAAGGTGAGGATATAGGAAATAGGTGCTTGTCCACTTCCTTTTATGGGGCCAGGCTAGTAGTTTCATACAATAAGGTACGTGGCAGGCAGGCAGAATTGTAGGAAAGGGATCCGTAGTCACCATACTGAGTTGCCAGAGTGACTCGATGAGCTTCTAGAGTATGTGTACCAGTAGCCTGGCCCCTTGTTTGTACTTCAGAGCGTCTGATGTCAAACACAATTAACTCCCTCCTAAAATTTTACCCTATTTCTCCTGTTCCACTCCTTATACCGGGGGCCCGACCTATCAGGCTATGGAATCATTCTCACACTCTTTTTGGCCAATTGTCCGTTTAAGTATTCGTACGCAGTGGAACAGCTTCATTTGGAGAAACTGGAGGAGCCCTCATCGGAATACCCCATAGCCCAGTGGTTGGGGCACTCTCTAAAGAGATGAGAGACCAACGTTTAAACGTTATCCCCACAAAACTGGGGGGGGGAAGATTGAACTTGGGTCTCCCACACTCTGGATGACTGCTCTTACCACCAGAATAAACGTTAGAAGGTTGGTGATGCCAGCATGAGCACCAACACTTCCTTCCCTTGCATTTCTCAAAAGAAGCAACTTAGGTGCCGGTCTACAAGACTGTCCTGCTGCCCATCGATCACAAGCAGTCGGGACTCAGGTGCTGAACTCCTGAGGGACAGCGCTTAGGGCATTCTCCCATTGGCGAGCTCCCCACTCAGCATGCTGGCTTTTGTGGACCCCATTCCTAGTCAGCTTTCTCTCCTCCCCCTCCCCCCATGGCATAGGGAGCCCAGGGTCCTAACTCAGGTTTTGTGAATCCTGGAAATTTTCTAGGGACCTAAAAGTTAGGCAGTATAACACTGAGCATTCCAACGCCTAAGTCCCTTGGTGAATCTGGCCTTACACATTTTCTTTATTGGTTTAAATTAGAGCTCATTAGAAAAGGAAATTTCCATTCCATGGTTAAATCTAAATTTTGAAATTCCAAATACGAATGAAATGTTGACATTTCAAACTTTGCCCGGGAATGGAAATTCCGAACAAGAATTTCAGTTCAGAAACATTGAAAAGATATTTTTTCAGTAATTTTAAAACAATAATGTAATGTAATATATTTAATATAATATAGACAATTAAATTAAAGTTTTAATATAATATAAAAGTAAATATGAAATAAAACAATACGATAGACTCAAAATGAAACATTTTTACCTTATCAGAGCAAAACATTTTGACATTATCAAAACAAAATGAAAAAGTAAGACATATTCTGGTTAGACATCTTCCCATCCAAAATTCAATCAAAATCAACGCATTCCTGCAAAATGTTATTTTTTGTCAAATTTGCATTTTCTGACAGAATTGCTCCATCCATTGTTTTGACCATCGCTAGTTTTCATGTTTCTAAAGATTGTTTTTCAGGCTGTATATCAACGGGCTGTGACAATGGGAGGCTTCCCTAAAACACTGCTCCCCTCTTTCAGCAGTCTGCGCGTGTGACTAGTCCCACATCTAGAGGATATAAATCTAGGAACTAGACGGGGGGAGTGGGAGTTGCTGATTCGGCTGTGGATAAAGAACGATGAGTCAGATGCTCAGGTAGCATAAACGGGAATCGACTTCCGTGGATCTACATTGACCGACACCAGCTGAGGATCCAGTGTTCTTAGAATATCTACCTCCAGAATAGTCCATCACCTGCACCGCATCACTGCACATAATTAATGAAACAATCCACATCCTTGATCTCCCCCAGACACACGTGGCAAATATGCCGACTGGACACATTTCTTTACAATCAAAATACATTTTCAAAAAAATAGAAATAAAAGTTTTAATACTTTGAGACGCCCTCTATTTTGCAATATGTTATTCTTACCTAAGTAATCGCTTCCCTTTCTCAGAATGCGAGCGGCATGGGCATCATTTCCCTTGTCACTGTGCTTATTCTGCAACAGAAAAAAACAATATAAATGTGCTGTTCAGATAATCAGGACTCTGATTTCAGTGAGTCTGATCTCCACGTGAATTAGCTCTAAATGACAATTGTATCCACATGTCGGAACCAAAGGAGAAAATTTATACCATCTCCTTTGGAGCTTAAACGACAAACCTACAAGAGGGAGATGTCTGATGTTCT
>NW_027055177.1:0-8481 GCF_011386835.1 Chrysemys picta bellii | reverse complement strand
GACTCCAGCAAGCACACAGAACAGACAGACAAAGCCTTCCCCCCCACCCAGATTTGAAAGTATCTTGTCCCTTTATTGATCCTTTTGGTCAGGTGCCAGCTTGAGCTTCTTAACTCTTTACAGGTAAGAGGATTTTGTGCCTCTGGCCAGGAGGGACCCCATAGCACTGTATACAGAAAGGTGGTCACCCTTCCCTTTATATTCATGACACCATCCTTTTAAGGCCCATCTTGACAAAGCCTTGGCTGGGATGATTTATTTGGTGTTGGTCCTATTTTGAGCAGGGGGTTGGACTAGATGACTTCCTGAGGTCTTTTCCAACCCTGATATTCTATGATTCCATGATGGGTACAGCAACGCTTTGGTGGTCTCAGTCCTGCTCCCTGTGGCTGTTTCACTCCTCCTCATGAGCAAAGAGTCCCTAGGGCAGTAAATGGCAGGACGTTCCCTAACACTCACTGGCCACGTCGCACTCACTGGGCCCCCGGGACTGGCTTCCTTTGGGAGTGGCCCTGAGGGAATCTGGGAATCCCCCTGACTTGGAGCTGATGCCACTGGGATGCTCTTGGAGATTGTGTGGGAGGTGCTAAAATGAGGGGCCCTAGGCCCCAGGACATTCTGAAATCCTGCTGCAATTCTCTGAATTTTATACTATTTAAAAAAAAATTGAGGACAAAAATTGCAAGTGCCCATGTGGGACTCTGTGAGTGTGTGTGTGGGGGGGCAGCCTGCGTTGAGCTGGCCTAGTCGTTCTTGTTCTGAAAGGGCCTCACCACTGTACCGAGTCCCTTACAATGGACAGTGTCAGTGTTATGGAGGCCCCGAGAGATTGTGGCTTGGTCTACAGATAAATGTTGTGTTGGCAAAGCTAGCTTGCTTAGGAGTTTGAACCCGCCTCACCCCCAGCCCACATAGGTATGCCAGAAAAAGCCGCCCTGTGGCCCTTTTGTTGGTACAATTTGTTCCCGTCAGGGAGCTGGTGTCATCTCTCCTGGGGAAAGCATTCTCTGCTACTATCCGCTGCATCTCCACTTGGCAGGAGGGGCTGCTGCTCATCTTGCTGCATAGACGAGGCTGAACCATCTCCTCAGCCCACAGCCTCCCAGCCTACCCATTGCAGCAGCTGCCCCCCACAGGCGCTCCCTTGCATACAGGTACATGGGGCTCCCTGCGCAGCTCCAATCCACAGCCAGGCCGTGTCATAGGGTTACCATATTTCAGCAAGCAAAACAGAGGACGGGAGGAGCCCCGCCCCTGCCCCTCCCACCTCCCACCCCCCAGAACCCTCAACCCTCCCCCCGTTCCTTGTCCCCTGACTGCCCCCTCCTGGGACCCCTGCCCCTAACTGCCCCCCAGGACTCCACCCCCTATCTAAGCCTCCCTGCCTCTTGTCCCCTGACTGCCCCAACCCTTATCCACACCCCCACCCCCAGACAGACCCCTGGGACTCCCACGCCCCATCCAACCACTCCCCACCCCCTGACAGCCCCCCCCAGAACTCCCAACCCATCTAAACCCCTCTGCTCCCTGTCCCCTGACTGCTCCGATCCCTCTCCCCACTCCTGCTCCCTGACAGCTCCCCCCCAGAACTCCCAACCCCCCACCCCTCCCGCTCCTTGTCCCCTGACTGCCCCCTCCTGGGACCCCTGCTCCTAACTGCCCTCCAGAACCCCACCTCCTACCTAAGCCTCCCTGTTCCTTATCCCCTAACTGCTCCTTCCTAAGACCCCCCCCCAACTGCCCCCCAGGACCCTACCCCCTACCTGTACCCTGACTGCCCAAAACTTTCTCCACTCCCCCCAAAAAGCCCCCCCCGAACTCCCGACCCCCCCCGTTTCTTGACTGCCCCCTCCAGAACCTCCCTGCCCCTTCTCCTGCCCCCCTGGCCCCCTTACCCTGCTGCTCAGAACAGGGTGTTGGGCTCTGTGCGAGCCGGAGATGTGGCTGCGCTCCCCAGCACAACACACAACACGGTCCCTGGCCCTGCACAGTGCTGCTGGAGCCGGGCGCGGGGCTGCCGGGGAGGAGCTGCCGGCTCAGAATGCAGGGAGGGAGGGAGGAGGAGGAGCTCCTCTACAGCTGCTCCGGAGTCCAGCCCGTGACTTTCCTGCAGCCCTCCCAGCCGCTCGCTCTGCTCTGCCGGGGGGGGAGAGGGGGGGGGAAATCCCGGACATTTTGAGTGATTTACAAATTCCCCCCGGACGCTATTTTTAGCACAAAAAGGAGGACATGTCCGGGTAAATCCGGACGAATGGTAACCCTACGTGTCAGCAACTAGCACACGATGTTCTCACGGTGATGTGATTCTGGACAGTCTGGAACCTGTCCCTTGATAATACAGGAAGCTCCATCCCTCCACCACGCTGCTCTTCCCACATCCTGGGGCTGAACAGTTGATCAGGGCTGCCACAGGAAGAGCTCCCCTTCCCCTCCCCCAGCATCCCGAAGCCGTTCTCACGGGAGGGGAGCTGCCGCCTCTGACATTACAAGAGGGTGACACAAGAGGCGATACAAGAGGCTGCTGATCTGGGCCAGGGTTACTGACCAGTGTGTGCTCTAGGGGGCCCAGAGACATTGGGGTCCCATACAGCCCCGCGGTACCAGTACAACCCTTGCCCTCCTCACATGACATACACACACCACACACACACACTGCATTTGGGGCCAGCAAATGAGTGAGGGCCAACACCTGAATGAGAAGCAGGAGGCAATGGGATTTCGGGGAGGGGAGAGATATAATACCTTTGTGTCACATGTGGATTCTTCAGCCACCCCCTCTCCTGCCTGCAGCCACTGCCCCCTCTCCTCCCCACCCAGAGAAGGGCCGTAGGCCTGGCTGCTTCCCCCCAGCCTGGCTGGCCAAACTCGGCAGTACAGCCAGTGTAGACATGCCCCAGAGCCAGGCAGGCCTGGAGTTATTGCCTGGGCAGATTCCTGGCACATGGCTCTGCTGGCTTCTGCCTTCAGCCACCCCCACGCCCCCACAGATTCCCTGCAGCAGTGGATCCTTCCCAGAGATCTCCTGCTCTAACTACTGGGCCTGCTGCCTCTGCCTAATCCCTTTCTAGCAAGGTCTCACCGAAAATGCACATGGTGACAGCCCAGCCTGGCACACCAACTCTGGCTGCCCCCTCCCCCCCACCACACACACACATACCCCTCTTCCCCTGTGCTATACTCTGCCTTGCTCCTATTGAATGTGGCAGCTGCATTATAGACAAACACGTTACATCTCAGCAATAGTACCTGTGTGCCCAGCACCCCATGTCCCTGCTGGGCTCCCTGCTGAGTCCCTCTCCCTTCCCTCCTGCTGTTCTCTGCTGCCCTCGGCTTACCCAGCATTGCCTCCTGTGAGCAGCAAAATGAGGTCTGCACAAAGCCTTGTCTGAGGATGCCCCTCCCCCACTGCACCCAGAGACAAGGGTGAACCCCTGTCAGTTTATTGGACCTTGCCTCAGTGCAGGGGGCTGGACTTGGCAGGGCCACCCGGGGTGGGGGAGAAGTGGGGCAAATTGCCCCAGGCCCTGCAAGGGCCCCGCGAGCCCTGGCCCGGTGGTGGTCCAGGTCTTTGGTGGCATTTCGGCGGTGGGGGGTCCTTCAGTGCTGCCGAAGACGCGGAGCGACTGAAGGGCCCCCCGCCGCCGAAATGCCACTGAAGACCCGGACCGCCGCCGGGTGAGTACAAGTGCTGCAGCTCCCCCGCTTTGCCCAAGGCTCCCTGAATCCTCTGGGCGGCCCTGGGACTTGTTGACATCTCCAGGGCCCTTCCAATCCCACATTTGGAACTAGTGGTCACCAAATGAAATTAATAGGCAGCAGCTTTAAAACTAATATAAGGAAGTATTTCTTCACACAATGCACAATCAACCTGTGGAACTCCTTGCCAGAGGATATTGTAAAGGCCAAGACTATAACAGGGTTCAGAAAAGAACTAGATAAGTTAATGGAGGATAGATCCATCAATGGCTATTAGCCAGGGTGGGCAGGGATACAAAACCATGCTCTTGAAGTGTCCCTAGCCTCTGTTTGCCAGAGGCTGGGAATGGGCAACAGGGGATGGATCACTTGATGATTACCTGTTCTGTTCATTCGCTCTGGGACACCTGGCATTGGCCACTGTTGGAAGACAGGATACTGGGCTAGATGGACCACCGGTCTGACCCAAAGTGGCCAGTTTTATGTTCTTATGACATTTCTTATCAGTGGGCTCTGACGTATCTGAGACTCTCTGGGCCTTGGAACTGACCCTAGCGCACAGCTCATCACCTGTGTATTGCTATGTGCATTGTTAGGGTCCTAGCAACCCCTGGGCTATTGTTACAGGGGGGCACTGAGCTGAGCTCACAAAGTTCTGTCTCCTCTGTGAAATCTCCTCTGGGTTTCCGCCACCCTGTCCCTGAAAATGAAAATGTCAGAAAGTAACAACAGCCCTTGCGCTGACCCGAGTGATTCTGCAGGGACACGGTGGTCCAGAGTCTGACGTTCACAGCCCAGCCCAATCCAGGCTCAGATAAGACTCAGGTGCAGCTTTCACTTTGAATGTGGCAAACCCCAAGTTCCTGAAGAGGAAGGAGCAAAGAGAAACTAACAATGTGATTTTATCAGCTGTTCTTTTATGTGGCCATATTATTGTTTCCAAGGAAAGAGGTGAGAATGGGAGAGAAAAATCCTATTTAAAAATTAAGGGGAAAAGCTATCAAGACACCCTAGTTACTGTCCAACTGTTCCCGATCATTACTCAGGGCATTCTCCCCTCCCCCATCATTTACAATCCAGCTGAGATGATGACCTTGGATAACAGCAGCAGAAAGGGGCAAGTGACGAGCATCAGGGACAAAGGGTAACAATAAGCATCAGTTGATTGAGCTGCAGAGGGGAGCGATGTCCAGTGGGAGCCTCTGGGGGTCAGAGTCTCCTTTTTTATTGCACATCATTGAACTCTTATCTGACAGAGAGGCCCTGAGTTGGGGTAATAGCAAGGCTGAGCCCATGTGCTCCAGAAAACACTGATAGGAAATGATAATTAAACACTCCACTGCCTGTGCTGACAGAGCTCAGGGGCTCTGAGATGCTTCAGGTGCAGCTCTGAAAGAAGTTCCAGTGTCAGGCTGCACAATTCCTTGCCCTGCTACAGACGCCCTGGGTGGCCTTAGGCAAGTCACTTGGGCCCAAAGTTTCAAAGGTGTTTTGATGTCTAAAGATGCAGATAGGTATCTAGTGGGATTTTCAAAGGTGTCTGGGCACTGAGCTTCCAATGGGAGTTAGGCACCTCGATGCTGTTGAAAATCCCACTAGACACCCAACTGCATCTTTAGGTGCCCACAGACCTTCCAAACTCTGCCCTTAGTCTCTGTCCCAGGTTTGTAAAGCTATTTAGGCACTTAAAGATTCAGACAGAAGCCGAGTGGTATTTTCAAGAGTGCCTGTGTGAGTGAGGTGCCTGGCTCCCATGAACTCCCTTCAGCTGTGATCCTGCCCCTTCTCTATTCGCCCCAGGTATAATCAGTCGAAGGCGCTTCCTGGTAGGAATGGCCATGCAAACCAGGGATTTCTGCTGAATGTTATAAAATATTCATGGGAAGCAATGTTTGAAAATTAAGGCCCTAATCTAACAAGCATATGCATAACTCTCACAATGCAAGGAAACCCACCAAAGCCTGAATCACAAATATTTGCACCAAAATCCTGTTTATAAGAATTAAATTCATCCATTCAGGACTCAGAAACAATCCCATGTGACCTGTGTGTCCAATCAGAACTAACCCATGCAGATCAATGTATTTGACAAACGTATTTAGCAAATATTTTTGAATAACAAATAAATCTGAAAAAATTGTGGTCAGTTTGTGGGCAGCTGAGAAACTGGAACAGAAGCTGAGCTCACTGGATACAACACATGCAGTACATTATTTCCCCCAGCTCCGCTTTCAGCCCTTCTGTCTCTCCCCCACCCCCACACTCTCTGGGTCTTGGTTTATTTACCCCTTTGCTCTGTCTGAAGAATTACTGGGGTTACTCCCATGTTATTTCTGTAGCCCCCTCAGTGCCCTGGGCATGTCGTATGGTCCCTGTCCTGGGAGCTTCCAGGCTGGGCTGGGTTTAGGGGCTCACTAATGGGTGTAAGCAAGGAGGAGGAGGAGAAGTCTGCAGGCCTGGGGCAGTAGGTCAGGGTGGGCGTTCCAGGCATGGAGGAAGGTGCAAAGATAGAAGGGGTAGGCAAGAGGCTGGGGTGGAGCTAACATGGAGAGGGGCAAAAAGCTGCATGGCTCCTTCCTGTGAGTGGGTTTCCTTCACCCAGCCAGGGCCTATTGCTCACACAGTCCTGGGGCAGGGGTCTCACTCCCCTTCCCCTGGCCCAGCTACCAGATCCCCTTCCCCAGCTCTCCCCATTCCCCCTCCATAGGGTTACCATATTTCAGCAAGCAAAAAAGAGGACGGGAGGAGCCCCGCCCCTGCCCCTCCCACTTCCCACCCCCCCAGAACCCTCAACCCTCCCCCCGTTCCTTGTCCCCTGACTGCCCCCTCCTGGGACCTCTGCCCCTAACTGCACCCCAGGACTCCACCCCCTATCTAAGCCTCCCTGCCTCTTGTCCCCTGACTGCCCCAACCCTTATCCACCCCCCCACCCCCAGACAGACCCCTGGGACTCCCACGCCCCATCCAACCACTCCCCACCCCCTGACAGCCCCCCCAGAACTCCCAACCCATCTAAACCCCTCTGCTCCCTGTCCCCTGACTGCTCCGATCCCTCTCCCCACTCCTGCTCCCTGACAGCTCCCCCCCAGAACTCCCAACCCCCCACCCCTCCCGCTCCTTGTCCCCTGACTGCCCCCTCCTGGGACCCCTGCTCCTAACTGCCCTCCAGAACCCCACCTCCTACCTAAGCCTCCCTGTTCCTTATCCCCTAACTGCTCCTTCCTAAGACCCCCCCCAACTGCCCCCCAGGACCCTACCCCCTACCTGTACCCTGACTGCCCAAAACTTTCTCCACTCCCCCCAAAAAGCCCCCCCCGAACTCCCGACCCCCCCCCGTTTCTTGACTGCCCCCTCCAGAACCTCCCTGCCCCTTCTCCTGCCCCCCTGGCCCCCTTACCCTGCTGCTCAGAACAGGGTGTTGGGCTCTGTGCGAGCCGGACATGTGGCTGCGCTCCCCAGCACAACACACAACATGGTCCCTGGCCCTGCACAGTGCTGCTGGAGCCGGGCGCGGGGCTGCCGGGGAGGAGCTGCCGGCTCAGAATGCAGGGAGGGAGGGAGGAGGAGGAGCTCCTCTACAGCTGCTCCGGAGTCCAGCCCGTGACTTTCCTGCAGCCCTCCCAGCCGCTCGCTCTGCTCTGCCGGGGGGGGAGAGGGGGGGGGAAATCCCGGACATTTTGAGTGATTTACAAATTCCCCCCGGACGCTATTTTTAGCACAAAAAGGAGGACATGTCCGGGTAAATCCGGACGAATGGTAACCCTAGCCGACCCAGGCTGGAGACGCGCCTCCTCCCCCCACACCCTCCTTACCTGCTTCAGGCTTCCCGTGAATCAAATATTCGTGGGAAGCAGGGGAGGGGGCGGAGTTGGGGCGGGGACTTTGGAGAAGGGGCGGAGTTGGGGCGGGGGGGCATGGGCGGGGCCCCGTGGAGTGTCCTCCTTTTGGAGGCTCAAAATATGGTAACCCTAGACCGGGTCGGCCTGCCCAGCACTGCCAGTCCCCGGCCCGGCCCCCGGCCAAGCACCTCCGGCCCGCCCAGCACTGCCGGCCCCCGGGCCCCCGGCCGAGCACCCGCGGCCCAGCCTCGCCGACCGCCGGCCCCCGAGCCCCCGGCCCGGCACCGCCGGCCCCCGAGCCCCCGGCCCGGCACCGCCGACCGCCGGCCCCCCGGCCCGGCACCGCCGGCCCCCGAGCCCCCGGCCCGGCCCGGCCGACCTCCGGCCCCCGAGCCGCCGGCCCCCGAGTCCCCGGCCCGGCACCGCTGGCTCCCGAGCCCCCGGCCCGGCACTGCTGACCGCCGGCCGCCGGCCCGCATGTCCCGATTTTCCCAGACATGTCCGGCTTTTGGGGATTTCCCCCCGGACGGGAATTTGGAGCCCAAAACGCCGGACGTGTCCGGGAAAATCCGGACGTATGGTAACCCTACCCCTCCATCACACTGAGACCAGCTCCTCTCACAAGGCTGAGTCTGCAGCACAGAGCAGCCCTTGCAGCAGAGCCTGGTGCTCTCAAACCTGCCTCCTGTGCCGTTTCACTCCTTGCCATGGGCACAGAGTCCCTAGGACAGTAAATGCCGAGGCGTTGGGACTGGCTTCTTTTGGGAGTCAGATCAGGCAGTTAATGGCCCTGAGGTGACCTGGGAATCTCTTCAAACCTAGCTTACAGCTGACCCTGCTGGGAGGCTCTGGGAGGCTGTGGGGGAGACACTAAAATGAGGGCACCTAGGTCTGCTCCACTAGGACAGTCTGAAATTTTGCTGCCATTTTATACAATTAAAAACAA
>NW_027055176.1:0-8503 GCF_011386835.1 Chrysemys picta bellii | reverse complement strand
AAAGACCTTGTGATTCTCTAAAGCTGCGAGCCCGTGTCATTTTCACAGTTAGTCCAATAGAAGTTATCAGGACAGAGCCCTATGTGCTACAATGATTGATGCTCTGACTGCACCAGGAAAATTTACAGAAAACTCCCATCGGCTTGTGCCCTAGTGTAGACAAGACTCTTGCAGATGGTCCGTTTTGAATGCCATTTCTGCTAGCCTTGTTCTAGCATAGACACACCCTGTTTCTAGTCGGTCTGCTTTCTAGGTCTCATACACTGGCACAGCATTGGTGGGTTGGGGTTTTTAGCACTGCTTTTGGTTAATTCAGGTTTTCTTCTTTACAGGCCTTAAGTCTCAGCTTTAAACTATTTGACAGGGTCTCTTTGAACTGCGTTTGAAAACAAGAGGGATGCTCTTGTTTGAGCCAGAGATGAGCAAAAGCTGCTCATTGGATCTCGGGTTGATTGCTGAGCCACTGGGGGTTTTCCCCATAGTAGGAAGGGGCATTCAGCCCTCAGCTGAGTGTCTCTCTCTGCCTGACCTCTGTAAACATGGTACAGAGAGGCTGCCACCCAAACCCCTTGTTTCCAAAACTGACACGGCAGCATTGCGTGCTGCTATCGATTAACAGAGCATTGTGGGAAGTACCATCTTTCAGAACAGCTAGCTAATTTCTGAGCGACTGTAATCTCTGCTGTTACAGTGGGAGGGGCTCTGGAGAAGGTACCCTCAGGGAAAAGAGAATCTCATTGCTATTTGTGAATACATAATAGAATCATAGGGTTGGAAGGGACTTCAGGAGGTCATCTAGTCCAACCCCCTGCTCAAAGCAGGACCGATCCCCAGACAGATTTTTACCCCAGTTCCCTAACTGGCCCCCTCAAGGATTGAACTTGCAACCCTGGGTTTAGCAGGAATGCTCAAACCACTGAGCTATCCCTCCCCCCAGTAATAGATACTGTCTACATCCTAATGCCTGATATAATGTTTTGCTACAGATGGTAAAAATCTCCTCTGATATAGCTCTTCCTAAAAACCTGTTTTCTCCTACTTTGGGATCAGATAAAGAAAGGGAATCGGGAGTGCGAGCGGATACTCCATGATGCTGAAGTACTGAGTAGTTTTGCTCTGACCCAGAAAAATACTTTCCAGTATCCTTCCATCAAACTGCAGCATCTCTGGAGGTAAAGTAGTTCGTCCGAGTGCCACCATTGATTGGATAAAGTTGCAGTGATAATCGGAGCCCTCCGCTGATACAGAAATTTGGATCTGCAGCTGTGATAATTAACTTGTATCTGACCTGCGATCCGCACTCCCCCTTTTATATGCATCTGCATCCGCACCCTACCTCACTGGTAGAGCTTTGCGCACATACAAAAATTTGGATCAGCATCCAATCTGCGATCTGCAAAGATGGTAAACAATACCACCGCCTCCGCGGATGCAGATATCTGCGGATATAAGTGGATAACCGCAGATTTGCCGGGCTCTAGCGTTAAGCACATTCAGGTATATAAAAAACAAGTGGACACAGTGTTTTCATTAGATGAGATAGTAACAAACAATATATTAAGTAGCAAACCAAAAAATAGCCTCATTCATTTATAGCTTAGACCAAACCCCAGGCAGTCTCTCAACAGACTGATTTAGAAGAATTCATTTTATGGACAAGTATGTCATAGTTGCCTGTATATCACAGGCTATTAGAAATACCCCTCTGGTCCTCAGGAGGCTGAACTATTGTGTGCCACAGGCAGAGACCAGGAGACACTGAGATGCCACCAATGTCCAAGGTTACTGCCAAGGCAGGGAATTGAAGGAACAAGTATATTTGTTTCTGTGAATTCCCAAACCTGTGCCCAGGGAATCCTCCCAGAAAAAGGCTAGGAATGCCTGGCTTGGGTGACTGCTAAGAGAGTTCAGGGTCTGTGAGCTGGCTGCACTCTCTCTTGTCTCCAAGAGCAGCAGAGCAGGGTCCATCAGAACTCACATTTTTGATGGATGGAGTGAAAGTGGTGACCTGAAGCCAGAAGGCCACAGTTACCATGTGCATGTGAGAACTGCCTGGCTATTGCAGTCCCCATCAGCCGGCAGCAAGATACAAAGGGCTTTGTCCTCTAGAATGAGGATGGCATAGTTCATTCATAGTGATACTAATCCATAGCTCTCTTCTGGTTCTTGCCTCGGTCCCCCGTGCTCAGGCTGCTGCTCCTGAATCAGTTCCACGACGTGTTGCCGGGCAGTTGTATCCAGCTAGTTGTGGAGGATGCCATGAGATACTACGCAGGTGAGGAGTGATTTGTGCTAAGAGGCTTTTCCTGTCAAGTGGGTTGGGTTCATTGTAACACCCTCTGTCAGGTGGGCTTTGAAAGGTGGTGTTCCTGCTTTCTGATCTGACTCCTTGCCTGGTTTGGTGAATGTTTGGTTGTGGTTTGGTTTTGTTACAAGCCCTACAGGCATCGGAGACTCCACATTAATAGGTGGTGCTCTTGGTGTTGGTAATAACTAATGGGACCCAATCTGTTTTCCTGCCCTGCGCATCCTGCTTCCACTGAGGCTGGTAGGAGGAAGGATGCCCATAGTGCCCTGGGCCGTGGCCCCACTGCACTCAGCCAGTCTGCATTATGCCATTTGTCGATACCCAGAGAAAACAAGCCCCAACTGTATCTGGTTACACAGAGTCTGGCAAGCAGAAGACCCCCCCCCCCCACCCCCCTGCAGGTGGAGACTCCGTGGCCCCAGGAGTCCTGTGACACTAGAAGAGACTGTGCATGTGAAGGGTTGGTTTGAGCAGTGGGGATGGGGAGGATTGTTGGGAGGTTGCTAGGAATGGCTGCAGAGATGCAACAATTCCAAGGCTATTCAGAACCATTGTGATCATCTCACTGACTTGTAGACTTTAAGACCAGAAGGGACCATCATGATCATCTAATCTGACCTGCACATTTCAGACCACAGAACCTCACCTACCCCTTCCTGTAGTAGGCCTCTAACCTCTGGCTGAGTTACTGAAGTCCTCAAATCATGATTTAAAGACTTCAGGTTACAGAGAATCCACCATTTACACTAGTTCAGCAAGTGATCTATGCCCCATGCTGCAGAGAAGGCAACTACCCCCTGCCCCCCCCGGGTTTCTGCCAGTCTTACCTGGAGGGAAAATTCCTTCCTGACCCCAAATGTGGAGATCAGTTAGACCCTGAGCAAGTGGGTGAGACCCATCAACCAGACACTTGGGAAAGAATTCGCTGACCTCCCGTATGACACAGGCCAGAGAACTTCCCCAGAATAATTCCTAGAACAGATATTTTAGAAAAAAAATCCAGCTTTGATTTAAAAATTGCCAATGATGGAGAATCCACCACGACCCTTGTAGGTTGTTCCAAGGGGTAATTACCCTCACTGTTAAAAAAATGTATGTTTTATGGCCAGTCTGAATTTGCATGGAAGACGGAGGAATGTTAGGATGGTGCAAGGAGGGAATCCAGAGTTTAACTGGAAAAAATGCAGCCCAGAGTTAAACACACCAGTTGAATGGAAGGGAGTTGGGGGAATTAGGGTTAAGAGTAAAGAGAACTTGCTTAGTAAGATTAGGCATGATGGGGCAAATGGACAAGCAATTCTGAGGCCAGTGTGTACTACATCCTTTCTCTCACTCCGTTGTCTTTTTTGTATGTCTCTAAAGGGCCTAGCCAACTTTGGGGTGCTCTATAATTAATAATAGTCTGCTCTGAACTGAAATGCCTTTTCTTTGCCCAGAAATCCGTAGCATGGGTGGTCTCCTCATTAAAGATGCTGTTTGGTCCTTGTTTGGAGAACTTTTGCCGACTGGTCCCGAGACAGCAGAAAGCCTCCTTGTTCTGAACACTTTGCCCTGGGAACGGACTGAAGTCGTCTCCAGGACTGGAGCAAAGACCTTAGGTGCCATTGTCCTGCCTATCTAAAGACTTGCAGATCATCCCCCACAAAGCACAGATGCACCCTAAATCTTCTGGTGCGGGGGACAGGCGCAGAGCAGGGGAGGTGGACCAGGAAAAATAGACCAACAAAGTGATGGCTGTCTAATTCCAGTCACATGGAGGATACAGAGCCATTGCTTCTCGCACAGCTGAGACAGACATTGGCTTATCCATTATCTCTAGATCAGGGTTATCCATGATCTCTAGAAATAGGCTCCATCTCCCTCAGCATCACATGGAAAATTATTTTCACATGGGAAGCTCCTGGACATCAGAGCAGGGGGGAGGTATTTCCTAGTGAAGAGGGGGCCCAATGGCACACAGTGAGAGAGAAGACATCTCCTAAAGGGAAAAGCGTTTGAGTGAACCGCTCTGCCTCTCTTCCTTTCAGCCCTGGTGAAGGTGCCTAGCATGGGCTGCTCTGCCGTGGAGGATTCATTAACACCCCCTCATCCCGTGACGGTGACAAAACAGGTGAGCCGCCCTGTTGGATTCTTCGCTTGCACATCAGAAAGCTCCATGGGCCAAGCTCCTAAACTGGATTTGCAACACCGTTTTCAGTAACTTGTAGCATTGCACACACACACACTCACTCTTTGGCTGGTGTGGAGCCTGTGCTCTCTTCTGATTCTTTCTTCTTTCTCACCAGGCAGATGGCTCTGTGACCATGGAGAATGGGGTTATCGCGGCTCACCTGGACTCCATGGGGCGCGTGATGTCGCTTCGCTTAGTGCACTCGGGGAGGTATGACGATTATTCATCGTGTTTATTGCAGCCATTCCTGAGGGCCAATCCAGACTGGGGCTCGTTGTGCCAGGCACTGGGCAAATACAGGAGCAAATTGACCCTGCTCCAAAGAGCTGACGGTCTACATTGGTTTTACTTAACGTTCGTAGAATATGGATCTGCTCTCACTGAAATCATTTCCAATGATTCCATCTTGCCTGGACAGACTGGGGTGTGAAACCCAGTGGGGACTAATTTGAGGCCTCCTCTCCTCCTCAGTTTCATCATAACTAAGCCCGCCTGTGGGGCTTGAACATCAGTCGGCCAAATGAAAGGCTGGTTCATTTCTCCCACCTAGTCTCCTCCCAGAGAAGCTAAAGTGGCAGGTGTCTGTTTCCAGGCTGTTGGAATGTTGTTTCAGGTCACAGAATTCTTATGTCATCCACTGCAGCTTCTTGTTCCCTTGCTGATCCTCTGCCTCCCTGCTTTGTTTCAGAGAGTCAGTCCAGGATGGTCACTGCGCTAACCAGTTTGTGATATTTGATGATGTTCCCTTGTACTGGGATGCTTGGGACGTGATGGATTATCACCTGGAAACCAGGTAAGTGAGCAGTGCATTGTGGGTACTGGTACTTTTTTAGGACTCTGCAAAGCTCTCTGCCTCTTGGGATTGTAGCAAAGAACCAACTTCCCAGAGAGAGGACAAAACTTCTGCAATGGAAAACTATGTGCTTGTTCTTTCCAGCTCTTCGTGTCCAAGGGAGTAGCGTAGAATAGTGTAAGATTACACAGCACCTGGGAGGGGTTCTAAGAATTCCTCTGGTGAGAAAAATGCAGCCTCAGGTGGGGGGTAGTATCCCTGCTCCCCTCTTGTCTTCTGAGTGTAGGAGCCTTACGTTAACCTTTTGAACACAGAGCTGTCACCCCCTGAATCTTAACCCTTATGCTTGACATCTGTTTTAGGAAGCCAATCACAACCCTTGTGAAGCCTCTGGAGATTGTCCTGGCTGGGGGCCTGCGAGGAAGTGTGAAATTCTCTCTGCAGATCAGTGAGCGGAGTGTCATCACCCAAGAAATCATCCTGGATGCCATGTGTCCTTATCTTCGATTCCTGACCCAGGTTTGGAAAGGCTTGTGCAGGCCACGCCCGCCTTATATAGACTGCTGTGGGGGAGGAGAGAATCCCAGAAGGATGAGTGTGTTGTAGGAATGGAGCATAGAGGTGGCAAAGGTGGATGACTGGGGCGAGGTCCAAGGAAAGGTTGCATCCTAGGCAAGCCAAGACCGGAACTGGAGGAGAGTCAAGAAGCAGCCAAGATAGTGAACATTCGTAACCAAAGACAGGCGCGTCTCCTCACTGGAGGCAACACCCATCACCTCTGCTGCCTCTCCTGGATGCCCCTATTCCCATCTAGCCTTTACTGCATATACTGCCAAACTTACCGAGAGTCTGAGCTGCATACGACAATCTTCAGAAGTTTGAGAGCAGGGCATGCCTCCTGGGGCTTGGGGCTTCAGCTCCACTCCTGCTGAAGCCCTGCACCCTGGCAGGCATGCCCCAAGGGACTGGAACCCCAAGACCCCCCACCCTGCTGGGCAGAAACCGGAGGCAACATTGGGGGGGGGGCACGTGGGGTTACATGCCCCTCCAAATATTTGCCAAGGTTTGCTAGCCCCAGTCAGTCACATGGTGCTGCCAGGCCCCTTCCCTGCACAGCAGCTGCGGCCATGGGGAGAGACAGCGGCACACAGCTGGGAGCTGCAGAGACAGACAGTGTTTTGCTGCTGCCTCTCCCCATGGAGCTAAAGCAGCGGCCCCTTGCTGCAGCTCCCAACCATTTGCCGCTGTCTCTCCACAAGGAGCTAACACCTGGGAGCTGCAGGCAGGGGCCACTGAGGGTAAGGGGTATGTGTGCCTGGGAGGGCATCACTCAAGCTGTTGGAGGGGCGAATGTTTTCATTTTGCCCCCCACACTCAGCAAGTGCCAGTCGTCTCTGGGAGAAGCCCTGAGCCTCTCCCCACTTCTCCTCTCCAGTCTGGTAGGGGGAAAATGAGGAGGTCTCAGGGGGGCTCAGTGAGCTGCATTTTAACTGTAAAAGAGCCACATGTGGTGTTGTACTTAAAGTACTGCACAGGATCTTTTCAGGGGGAATAAGACAAAACGCCACATTTATTAGTAATACATGTATTCATTAACACTGTATTATATGCATATAATATATTACACTTACACTCACACACACACACAAACACACTCCGTCTTGTTGTTACCAATTAGTTGCTCCCCTTAACTTCACTGGCCAGGTGAGTTAGATGGGGGAGGGGGTGGAGCCGGGCTTCTGCCGATCCGGATCGATGCTCCCATGTTGACAAGACGAGACCCGGGGTCCTCTGCAAGACACCTCACTTTTATAGCAGCTTTCCTCTTATGCAAATCTATACCAGATTCAAACTCTGTGTCTGTGTCCATTGGTTCTTTGTGCTGCTTTCTTTTGAGTGTTGTCCCAATGCTGCAAAGAGGGTGTTTCCAAAAGAAGGTGCTTGCTTCTAACCCCCGAGGCCGTCAGTATGTCTGCTTGTCTTTAATGAGCCCACTTGACACGTTTTATTGTCCTTGGGTCTGGCTTCCAGCCCCTCTCCAACAGTTGAAGCTGTCTGGAGGTGCTGCCTTCCATGCCTTGCTCATCCACACCTCATTCATTCAACAGGGCAATTGATTAAGAGTGGGGGGGGGGAGAGCTCTTGTTCTACTGCTAGCAAAAATAATTTTTCTTCTATCTTATTTTATCCTTAGGGGCTATAATATTATACCAAGGGCAATGCAAAGTTTCTAAATGAGGCTTTGATACAAAGTTCCATGAAAACAGATGTCACACGTGGGTAGACCCACCACAAGGTTATATGAAGAGGCACAATGTAAAGTCATATGAAAATTATCAGAGATTGATCTACATTGTCCCCCTTTTGACCTCTCAAGAACAATTCTTGAGTGGTCACCATATAAATCTTTTGTATTTGTTGCAAACAAACCAAACAATTATAACCAGGTGAATATAACTAAAACCATTACAATTGACTAAACACCAGATATAACATAAACACAAATGCAAACAATTATAATTATAATAATTGGAAATACAACAAAACCATTACCATTACAATAATTGGGTATATTGACAAACAAAATGAGGCCCAAGTTTGATGCTGCAATAGCCATCAAACAATAAAAGTCACTGAGGTCAGGACCGTCTTAAGCACACACAACAAATAAGATTTTGTAGGAGTACCACAGTTCTTATGCAAGGTTAAGCTGATTTGGACTTAAACTAACATTCAGTTGCTAAAATGTTGTAGAATGTCCTATTTTTAACAGTTGTTCTCAGAGGTTTCTGGGGACCTGAAAGATGGGGCCATACAATTATGGACCAAGGTCTTACAGGTTATGGGGGCCCAAGAACTACCCTTCAGGGCTTGGGGAAATAGAATCAGAGTGCATAGAGGAAAGTGTGGAATTAATAATAATACAAGCAAATGTAACTAACAATACAAATGTATCAAGAACAAAAATTAACAACAAAATGACTATTAGAGAACCTAACAAAAAATAAACCTGATGCACTGGGGACCAAAGTGTTTTGGACACAAGTGGTGATTGATAAATTGGATGGACATGGGGGAAGTAGAGAGAGGAAAAGACATTTGCCCTGTTTAGTGTAGTATCCCCTCTTTTTCTGGACCCAATGCTAGCACAGGACACCACTAGAGACAGACACAGAACATGCAACACAGAACACTGAACACAGACTTTGTCATGACACTATAACCATGGTAT
>NW_027055175.1:0-8515 GCF_011386835.1 Chrysemys picta bellii | reverse complement strand
AAGTCACTCCTGTGTGGTATATCCCGGCGGGAGCAGGTCACACACACACACACACACCCGTAGTATATCCCGGCGGGAGCAGGTCACACCCCTCCCCCCCCCGTGGTATATCCCGGCGGGGGCAGGTCACACCCCTCCCCCCCCCATGGTATAGCCCGGCGGGGGCAGGTCACACCCCTCCCCCCCCGTGGTATATCCTGGCGGGGGAGGTCACACCCCATATTGCCCCCTTCCCCCCCAGGTGGCAGCATTCAGCACGGCTGCATAGCAGGTGGTGTACGGCTCCCCCGCCCGCTCACCATGCTCTTCCCGCCCAGGCAGCCTGGCAGCGTCCACCCCAGGGGCCACCTGGCTGCCGTGTCATCTCCTGCGCCCACCAGCGCCTCGTCCTCTCCCAGCACAAGCGCTTCTGGGCGCTGGTGGGTGAGCCGGGGCCCTGCACTACACCAGCCTGCTTCCCACCAGCCCTGGCACAGCGGTGCCACGGGAGCGCCTCCATGCTCAGCATCACCTGGAGGTGAGGGGGATGCCCGGCTCGCCCCAGCCTGGGGTGCCACAGCAGGGCCCTGCCCAGGCCTGGGTGGGGGCACCATGGCATGTGCTGCAGACTGAGGTGAGAGCTCGGGGGGCACGAGGGAGTGTGCAGCTTCCACAGGGCATGGACCCGCCTCATCTGGGGGGCTCTATCCCCAGCCAGAGGGAGGGGCTGGCCATGAAGGGACCCCTGGAGCCGGTGGGAGGGGGTGGCCTTGTAGCACTGAACTAGCCGCAGCCTGGGGCAAGAGCGCTTCCCTCTAGCCCGTCTCTGGGGCTGGGCCCTACCCTTGGCCCCATGGCCCTGGCCGGGCAGCTGCAGGCACCAGGGGGAGAGAAGTCACTGACAGCAGACAGGCCAGAACACACCCTCTGCAGGAGTCTCATGGGGGCACTGCAGGGAGCGGGGCAGGAGCCCTGGCTGTGGGGGGGGATCTCCCAGCTACCCCAGTCCCGGCCTCTCCCAGCAGGGGGTGCTGTGGGGGGGGAGAGGGGCAGGAGCCCTGGCTGGCGGGGGGATCTCCCAGCTACCACAGTCCCGGCCTCTCCCAGCAGGGGGCGCTGGGGGGGGATCTCCCAGCTACCCCAGTCCCGGCCTCTCCCAGCAGGGGGCGCTGTGGGGGGGAAGGGAGAGGGGCAGGAGCCCTGGCTGTGGGGGGATCTCCCAGCTACCCCAGTCCCGGCCTCTCCCAGCAGGGGGCGCTGGGGGGGGGAGAGAGGCAGGAGCCCTGGCTGTGGGGGTAGTTCCCAGCTGCCCTAGTCCGGGCCTCTCTCAGCAGGGGGTGCTGGGGGGGGGGGGGGGAGAGGGGCAGGAGCCCTGGCTGTGGGGGGAGTTCCCAGCTGCCCTAGTCCCGGCCTCTCCCAGCAGGGGGTGCTGTGGGGGGGGGGGAGGCAGGAGCCCTGGCTGTGGGGGATCTCCCAGCTACCCTAGTCCCGGCCTCTCCCAGCAGGGGGCGCTGTGGGGGGAATCTCCCAGCTACCCCAGTCCCGGCCTCTCCCAGCAGGGGGCGCTGTGGGGGGAATCTCCCAGCTACCCCAGTCCCGGCCTCTCCCAGCAGGGGACGCTGTGGGGATCGTGACCCTGAGCTGCTGCATTACAGGGCTGTGCTCATCCCCCCCGGTTCTCACCAGCCCCCAGCGACAGAGTCTCTGGCTCAGGTTAATGCCATGGGGCTTTTATTGAGGTGCTTCCATTGCTGGCCCAGGCAGCGTGGCAGTGCCAGGCCGGTCCTGGCGCTGCTCTGAAAGGGTGGCTGGTGCAATGATTGGGAGAGGTGACGGGTCTGTGCCTGCCCCACACTGACTGATGCAGGAGAGCTGCCTGCAGGGGGCGCTGTGCTGATTAGCCCCACACCCCCTCCAGCTGCATGGGGGCTCCCCGGGGGATGTTCCAGGGACAGCTGGACTGGGCACTGTGGTGGCGGTGAGTGCCCCCTGCAGGAGAGGCTGGGCTGGCTCCTGGCTCTGTGGGATCCCCCATCTGTGCGGGGGACATCCAGTGGTGGGAGGCAGCTCCGGGGTGTCGCAGCAGGGCCAGGAGAATGGGGTACAGCTCCCCCTGCCTGCCCACTGCTGTCCCCCCCTGCACTGTTTGCCCCCTGACAGCAGGGGGTGCATGCTGGTCAGCCCTGCCCCCCATTGGGGGGTGCAGCCTGGGTCAGCCCAGGGCCTGGGGGCAGTGCTGCCTGTGCCCCGCTGCGGTTCTCCCTCGGCATGGCCGGGGTGGGCAGCTCCGAGGGGGGACGTCACTTGTGGTTTCGCCCTCCGGGTTCCGGAGAGGGCACATGCCGCTTGTGGTTCAACTCCCGGTGCCCGGGGGCCGTCACGTGGGTAGGGGGCAGCTCCACCTCAGGCTGCAGCGAGAGGGCCTGAGCGCCGGGGAGCCCTGCTGGGGCCCAGAGGTACCCGGGGCAGGCGCTGGGCTCCTGAGGATACACCCAGGAAGCCTTGTCCAGCGAGGCCTGGCCGTGCTCAGCACAGCGCTAGGACACTCCTGGCCTCTCCCTGCAATGGTGACGTGGGGTCTGGAGTCTGCCCCGAGATGGGGCAAGGAGACCAAGGGGCTGCAGCCAATGAGACGGGGGCTCTCACACGCACCTGACTGCTGGGGAACAGCCCTGCAGCTGCCCGACTCCCTCAGCACTGGGGGCGACAGGTGAGTGACTGGAGAGGTGTGAAGGGGACAGGGCAGCAGGGGGGTGCAGGGAATGGGGGGTGACTGGGGGCTGCTCTCCTGCTGCAGGCCCCCGCTGATCACAGGGGGGATGAGTAGCTCAGCCGGATCTCTTCCCCCTCCAGCAGCTTCCTGTAAGACACCCAAAGGGGATAGCGCAGGTCAGCCCCCCAGCCCACACAGGGGTCCCCTGCCAGGCCCGAGCGCAGGGAGCGGCACCACAGCCGCCTGACGGGCCGAGCTCCGAGCCCTGCCCCAGCATGATAAACAACGGGGGGAATCTCCGGCCCAACCAGGCGGAGCAGCTCCAGGTCCATCCAGCAGGGGGCAGGCATCCCCCTGTGACCCAGGGAGCGACCTGGGCACCGAGTGATTCTGGGGGGCTGGCGCGGGGGCCCTGTCCATAGCAGGGAGATCTGTGGGGCAGAGCTCGCTGCCCTCGCGTTGGGGCGACATGGGGCTGGCGTGTCCTGCAGCAAGTTAGCCCGAGGGCAGCCAGAAGCATGTAATCCTTGGCTCCTCCCCCCCTCAGAGTGGGGGCCGGGATCCTTCTCCCCACAGCACCAGCAGGGGAGGAAACTGAGGCGAGAAGGGGATGCAGTGCAGGGCTGGGAACCAAACCCAGGAGTCCTGACACAGCCCACCCTGCAGCCCGCCTCCTGGGGACAGCCGCTTCCTTCTGAAGCCTGGGGGAGTAGGGGCCCAGCTGGGGGCCAGGCAGGGCTGGGGGGCCAGTACCTGTAGGCGGCGATCTCGATGTCCAGCGCCATCTTGACATTGAGCAGGTCCTGGTACTCACGCAGGTACCGCGCCATCTCCTGCTTGGCCTCCCTGATCTCCTGCTCCAGGTCGGCCACGCGCTCCTGGCAGGGAGAGAGGCCTGGCCGGTCAGTGCCGCCTGGGCCCTGCTGTCGCTCTCAGCCCTGAGCCTGCCACGTCTGAGCCCGGGGGGTCACAACCCGGCCCCAAGCCCCACTGCCAGCCAGGTCTCAGTGCCTTCGCCCCCTGCACCATCGCTCCCCCGTCCAGCCAGTGTCTGGCCAGGGTACCCCAGCCCCCCACTGGGCAGAGCTCCCAGCCTCCAGGCCCTACGGCCAGAGGCGCTAGGGGTGGGAAAGGCTCCAGGGCTGGGGGCAGAGCTTCCCCAGGCTCTGAATGCCCCCACCCTGGGGCTCCCCACCCTGCCCAGGGAGCTGGCTCCAGACAGACCCATTGCCCTGCCAATGCCTCCCATGACCCCCGGCCCATCTGGCCGCCATTGGGGCCCGGCCCAGTCACCTCCATGGCATTCATGCCCTCAGGGCGTCTGAGCCGACGCAGCACTTCTGTTGGCTCCTGGCGGCTCCGAGCCGAGCGCAGGGGCCATGGGGGCATGATCCCTCTGAGCTGGGGAGCGGGACCGTCCCGCCTGGCCAGGGCCCCCTGCACTGGCTGCAGCAGGGTCCCTGCTCATTGAGAGAGAAACTCCAGAGTGTGCTCCCCTCCCTTCCCCCACTCCTTGCTGCCCCCAGGATGCAGTTTGCTCCCAGTGCCCCTCAAACGGCCCGGCCGCTGTCCCCAATCCCCCTGGCCCAGAGCTGCCCTCTCCCAAGGATCGAGGGCACTTCCCAAGCTCCCTCCTTGTGCCTGGTGCCAGCCGCTCCCCAGCGCAGGCAGTGATGCAGAGCCCTGCCCGGGCTGTTTGCACCCTACTGCTGCTTGTGGGGAGGGCGTCGGACCCTGGCAAGGGGACTGGGCAGACCTGGGCCCAGCTTTCTGTCCATGCCACGGGGGGCTAAATGAAGCGGAGAACCCAGGAGTCCTGGCTCCAGGCCCGTGCGCCTGCCCTCCACAGGCGAGGGAGCCTGGCTTGCCCTGCAGGCCCTGGCCTCACCTGGTACGTGGCCACCTCGCTGCTCTGCCTGTCCTCCACGCTCTCCAGCTGCTTGTTGAGCGAGTCGATGATGCTGCGCAGGGCCTCGACCTCGGCCGAGCGGGACTGCAGCAGGCGCCGGTACTCGGCCGTCTCCTCCCGCATGGACCTCACCGCCTCGTTGTTCTTGCTGGCTAGCTCGGCCACCGAGGCGAACCTGGTGCGGTACCAGTCTTCGGCCGCCTGCATGTTCCTGCCGGCCAGCGTCTCGTACTGCGCCCGGATCTCCCGCAGCGCTGCCGCCAGATCGGGCTTAGCTCCCGCCAGGCTCACGTCCACCGGCAGACTGGCCGCCTCCACCTGGGCCGACAGCTCGGCACTCTCCTGCCCGAAGACCTTGTGGAGCAGGGAGATCTCCCCCAGCAGGGAGCCGATGCTGCCCTCCACGTCGCTGTTAGCCAGCGCGGCCTGGCCGGCCTCCTCCCGCACCTTCCGCAGCGTCTCCTCGGCCTGCAGCCGCAGCCGCGCCTCCTCCTCATAGCGCTCCTTCAGCTGGCTGCAGGAGTCGCGCAGCTGGTCCCGGCTGGCCTCCATGCGCATCTTCTCGCCCGCCTCCGTCTCCAGCAGGCCGCGCAGGCCGCGCAGCTCCTGCCGGTACAGCAGGTGCAGGCGCGAGGGGTCCTGCTGCTTCTGCCGCAGCGCCTCCAGCTCCACCAGCAGCACCTTGTTGTGCTGCTCCAGCCGGCGCACCTTCTCCACGTAGGTGGCGAAGCGGTCGTTGAGGTCGACCAGCTGCTCCTTCTCCTGGGCCCGCAGCCCCAGCAGCTCCGCGTTCAGGCTACTCACCTGGGACAGGTCCAACTTCTCCAGGGAGGCGACGCACCCCGAGCGCTTGGCAGGGGCCAGCGCCGGCCGGTGCAGGGCGTACAGGGAGGAGGAGACGGTGGACTTGGTGGAGCGGACGCTCCGGTACTCCTGCCACGGCTTGCGGAAGCCATAGGGGTCATAGCTCATCTTGGCCAAGGGGGCCTGGCTGCCAGGGCAGCTGCAGGCGGGGGGGGCGGGGGAGCGGGGGGAGGCAGAGCCAGCAGTTGCAGCGAGGGGGGGAGCAGAGGCTGCAGCGGGGGCTGGGGGTGGGGGGCACAGCCAGCAGCTGCAGCGGGGGCTGGGGGGGGAGGGGACACAGCCAGCAGCTCCAGCACCAGCCACGGCTCTGCACCAATGCCAGAATGCTGCAGTGCCCTTGCCTTTATATAGCCCCCCCCCCGCCCCGCTCCAGCGCGCCGGGCCAATCAGAGCGCGCTGCGGGCGAGCAGCAGGAGCAGTTCGCTGGTTCTCGGAGCCCAGGAGCTGGGAAGAGAAGAGGGAGGGCGCAGCCAGCAGCAAAGGGGCTGCACGCCGGGGCTCGCCCGCCCCACTCTGGTGCCCCCTGTCACGGAGTCCCCGGGCGATGCTCTGGAACTGCTCCCCACAAAGCCAGTCAGGACTTTGGGAGCCTCCTCTCCCTCGGAGCAGACCGTCTTCAGGGCAAGAAGCTCACACGGCTTCACCTCCTGGGTCTCTCCTGGGAGCATTCAGCATATGCCCCTCCGTGCGCTTCCCACAGCGAGTCCGCCCCGGCGGGGTCCTGAGGGAGCCAGAGGTCCTGCACCCCCACTTCGCAGTCAGACATGACTCTCAGCCAGCCAGTAACACAGAGGCTTATTAGATGACAGGAACATGGTCTAAAACAGAGCTTGTACGTACAGCAAATGGGACCCCTCAGCCGGGTCCATTCTGGGGTTCAGAGAGCCAGACACCCCCATCTGCGTCACTCCCCGTCCCCAGCTAGCCCCAACCCAAACCCTCTCCTGCCCCTCCTTCTCTGCTGAGTTCCTTTCCTGGGCCAGGAGGTCACCTGATCTCTTTGTTCACCTTTAGCTATTTCCTTGCAGGGGGGAAGGGGCCCTGGCCATTTGTTGCCAGGGAGACAGAGTGTCAGTGATTTATGCACACTGGCCTTTATCCCACCACCTAGAGACTTAAGAAATGCATAGGGGAAACTGAGGCACCCACACAGTATGCAGAGGAAACATTAAGAACAGTCCCACTTCGTCACACCCCCTGCACCCAGCACGCCCAGCAAGGCTGGGGTGCGATGTCCGGCCCCCGTGGGGTCCCAGGGGTCCCCCTAGACGGGCCCGTCTCGCTGAAGCTGTTACCCTGGGACTCCTGCTCGGAGTGTGACACAGGCAACGCGATCTGCGCCAGGGATCAGGCAGGACGGGGGAGGGTGGGAGGGAGAGCTCCCTGCTACCCCAGTCCCAGCGTGTCCCAGCAGGGGGCGCTGTGGGGGCGGGGCAGAATCCCTGGGGGGGGAAGCTCCCAGCTACCCCAGTCCCGGCCTGTCCCAGCAGGGGGCGCTGTGGGGACGGGCAGGAGTTGGCTGGGGGGGGGAAGCTCCCAGCTACCCCAGTCCCGGCCTGTCCCAGCAGGGGGCGCTGTGGGGACGGGCAGGAGCTGGCTGGGGGGAGCTCCCGGCTACCCCAGTCTCCGCCTGTCCCGGCAGGGGGCGCTGTGGGGACGGGCAGGAGCTGGCTGTGGGGAGCGCCCACCTACCCCAGTCCCGGCAGGGGGCGCTGTGCGTGGGGGGCGGGAGTTGCAGGAGTGGGGCAGGAGCCCAGTGAGGCCATGCGAGGTTGGGGGGGCTGGGCCAGGCTGCCCCGGGGACGGGACAGTGCCCCAGTTCTGGGTTTGGAGAGGTGGGGTGCTGACCAGAGCGGGGCTGGGGGCTGCCTTTGGACATGGGGAGCGGGCGGCTGCCCCTGACTCCTCGCGCGGGGCTTCTCCCACGGGGGCTGCTGGAGATTGGGGTCCCCATGGGGGGAAGGGTCCCGCTAGTACCGGCCGAGAGGCTCGCAGGGGGGAGCATCTTTCACGCCAAGCTCAAAGCCGCAGGGACCTAATGGGGAAGGGGAGCAAGGCGGCTGCTAAACACACACCGGGAACACACACACAATGACACACACACACAGTGACACACCCACCCGGACGGACACACAGGGATATCCGATATACACACATGCAGCGACACACACCCACACTGGGCTACGTGCAGTCACACACAGAGTGACACCTACACCCAGTGATGCACACCATGGACACACCGGGACATCACTCATGCAGTGACACACACACACCGTGTCACCCCCACCGATGTGCAGCTCTGGGAAGGAGACCCCGCCCCCCCTTCACAGCACACGAACAAGGGGTGGCCCTGGAACCGTCCTTAATAGACTGAGACCACACACCCCCGGAGGGGGGCTTCCCTGGGCCCCCCACTCCTCTCCCAGCCCCCCAAACCTAGCACCCTCTGCTCTTCTCCTCGCCCCCTGACCTGAACCCAAGGTCCCTGCCCTGGGCTATACAGCAGGTCAGACGGATGATCACAATGGTCCCTCCTAGCCTTGGTATGTAGAGTATCCCTGGTCCCTGCTCCCCCCTCAGCCCCCGCAATCTCCACACCCTAACCCCCTGTGCCTCTCCTACCCCCAAACTACACTGTCCCTCAACCCCTAACCCCCAGTACACCCCAACCCCCTGAGCCTCTCCTACCCCCAAACCTAACTGTCCCTCAACGCCTAACCCCCAGCACACCCCAACCCCCTGTGCCTCTCCTACCCCCAAACTACACTGTCCCTCAACCCCTAACCCCCAGTACACCCCAACCCCCTGAGCCTCTCTTACCCCCAAACCACACTGTCCCTCAACCCCTAACCCCCAGTACACCTGTGACGAACTGGGACTGTTCTTGCTGGGGTGTGTGAATGCTGACAGGGGAGTGTGACTAGGATGGTCTGCATCGGGGGATGGGTGCCGGCCCAAGGGAACATACCTGAGCTTGTAACATGAGAACCCAGGAGGGGGTTGGAGGTCAGATGACTCCGGGGCCCGGGAAACTGAACAAAGGCTGTGGG
>NW_027055174.1:0-8518 GCF_011386835.1 Chrysemys picta bellii | reverse complement strand
CACAGGGTGACTCATGGGAATGCAAACGTTCTCACTGACCTCCCGAGAGCCACATCAAACACGGAGCCGTGGCAGGAAACTAACCTACCAGACTATAGATCACGGCAAGTTCGGCTCTGGACTGTATTTCACCTGCAAACTGTTAACAATACAGGCAGCTCCAGAGAGAGTGCCACCAAAACACCCCCGGTTCAGCTTTGTGTTGACAAAAGCAGCTAAGGACACGGACAATAACAGACCCAGAGCTAGGTTCTTGACACCACTGGTTCCCTAGGGCATAGGTTTCTGGCCCTATGCCCAATGCAATTCAAATCTGTTATTATTATTATTTATTTGGATTTCAGTAGGACCTAATGGCCCCAGTCCATTGTGCCAGCTGCTGTATATGTGTTGGTTATTTATATTACCATATGATTTAGGCTCCCCAGTCATGGACTAGGCCCCATTGTGCCAGGTGCTGCACAAACACAACACAAAAGACAATCCCTGCCATGAAGAGCTGACAATCTATCAATGGGCTCAATCTTCACACTGTGCACAGTCTCTTCACAAGCGCACAGTCAACCTGTGGAACTCCTTGCCAGAGGATGTTGTGAAGGCCAAAACTATAACAGGGTTCAAAAAAGAACTAGATAAATTCATGGAGGATTAGGGTTGCCACCCGGCCAGTCCAAGTTCCGGCTTGTGTGTCCAGGTGCCATTTGACAAGACCTGATATCTGGGTTTTTTGGATCTGGAGTGGAAGAGGTGGATCAGAGGGTGTGGTCTGGGAGAGAGGTTTATCTCACGGTGACACTAACACTTTTGACTGGCTGGCCAGGAAGTACCACCCCCTCATATCTGAGGACTTCCTGAAACAATCAGAAACACAGATGGACTGGGGCTGCAATTGCTCTCCAACAGTCCCACCTCTGGGACCCACTTCTGGGATTCACAGCATGGCAGTCAGCACGTCCCAGAGCACATGTGGGTATTCAGCGCCATGGGGCTGGAATTCCACTCTTGCCCATCATAAATGCCAGCTGCCACGCTGCCGCTGGAGGGATTAGGAGCATTTAGATCCCAGGCTGTGATTAGGTCGCTGACGTTCCTTTGTACAGACTAACACCTTTCACCTGGGATTCGGGGCAGGACTGCTAAGGGCGCAGCCGCAGAATGCGCCTGGTCCAGTGAAGCTGCCTGCAGAAAAGAGCATCTGCGTGGCAAGGAATGGCTTAACGGGGCAGGGTAAGGACGCGACAGGTGAAGCCTCTGGTATGGCACTCGAGGTGTATATGTTCTGTATGCGGCTCCTCCAATACATTACGTAAAGAAGAACCCCACGGACTAGACAGTGCCATATAGGCACAACCCTGTGTAGGGCAAATCCACTGCCCATAGGAGTATGAGGCCCAAAGCTTGCAGAGCTCCCCAGCCTGGGCCCACGGCTGTGCCCCACAGGAGGGTGCAGGGTGCCCTCCCCTCTGCTGCTCACCAGCTTTGTCTCTCCACTCCAGTCCTTTCACCACGGTGGCCAGTGTCCACCAGGCTACTAGCCGGGAGCAGACCCTGCACCTTCCAGCAGGCCTGTTTCAGGAGGGCATCAATGTGCATTAGGTACCTTTAGTTCCCACCAGCGGGGTCTACACGGGCTGGCTAGAGTGCGACGTGCGAGTGCTGCACAACTCACACCCCCATAGAGCGGACTGCGGCGCCGTGTAGACAACCCCGTCGGTGCCTAAAGGGGCAGTTAGGCACCTAAATCCAACAATTAGGCACCAGTAGCATTCACAAAAGCCCACTCAGCTGCTATCCTGTAGGCACCTAAAGCCCCTAGGCATCTACTTTTCCACTGTTGAAATCTGTGAGGCGCTTGCACTTGGTGGTGGTGGCCCCTGCGCAATAGCCCAGGAATCAGAGCTCTCACCCGGATCCAAATCCCCCCTCTGCCTGATGTGGGGCAGGGTCTCTCTCCTGGTGAAGCTGTTCCCAGTGGTGCAGAAGCAGGCTGTGGAGCCTGGCATAGCACTGGGCCAATGCTCGGCTTTGGCGCCCGTCTCCCGCGGGGGAGTTGCTGCCGTGTTGTGCAGCAGATGCTCGGCTGCGACTTGGAGACGGGGCTGAAGATGCCTCATGCACTGGGCCCTACAGGCTCTAGCATCTGGGGGGCTCATACCCAAGGGACCAGTTAGGATCTATGATACACACAGTAATTCCTATCTTGGCCTGTAGGGGGCAGTCCAGTAGAGGGGTACAGGGTAACCCTGCCCCAGGGTGTTTCTCATGTCTGTTGCCTGGGGTGCCCGTTCCAGGCCATCCCTATGTGAGAGGGCAGGTTTCCCTGTCTGGGGCTCAGTCAAGCAGCCTGGTCTTATTAGGGCCTCACCTCATTCTCCTCCTGTCTAGCTGCAGCGGTTGGATCACATCTGTTATTGCAGGCAGCTCCCCCTGGGAGAAACCATTAGGCTGCAAGCCCCAAACTCCCACCCCATTGACGATGCACGACCTGCCCCAGGCCCTTTCCATGCAGAGACGTCCCTTCGCTGTGGTCAGAACACACTGCCCCCTGTCCCAGGCTAATCCCTGGTGGCTGGGGCACTGCGCTGCACCGTTAGTTCACATTAGTGCCCCACTGAGAGACTTGAAGGGCACCTGCCTCTGTGCTCCTGCTGCAGCTTCTGCAGCCTCCTCTCCTGGCTGCATCCCCTTCCCTTCCTCTGCCTCCAGTTCCCAGGCTGCTGGACCCCTCACGTCCTCTGGCTCCCTAGTCCCTCTCCACTAGGCCGTCATAGCACCTTCTAGAGGCTGAAATGAATCCCTGCCTCTCCAGGAACGACCCATGGCCCCGTCCCTTGCCACCAGCCCGTTCTGAACCGCTACAATGGGCTCTGTGCAGACAGGGGCGGCCCTAGGCGAGCTGCCAGGAACTGGCGCCCTAGGCAAACCATGCAATCGGCGCCCCCCAACACCCAAGGGCAGATCTAGGCTGAGGTTTTTGGTAAACTGGGAAACATTTTGCCCCTTTTTTCCTTTTAATGTTTTTTAAGCGTTTTTTTTTTTTTTAAACAGAGACTTAATTATTCGGTTTGTCCATCCGTCCAACCAATGTTTCTGAGATCAGATAAAATAGAGACACACAATTTTCAGAATAGATTTGTACACGACAGCTAGATGATATTTCAATCCCATTTCAAATAAAAATGCATTAAAAATGTTAATTATAATTTTTATTATTACAAATCCAAAATCATCCATTACGCTATCCTGCTTTAACTGCCATTACCACCACATCCGATATAGAAAGAAATAAGAAAACTCTGCAATGAACTTTAACCTGTATTTACAAAACACTCCGAATAAAAAACACTCTGTGCTCTTAAAACATGATTTTTCTTGCTTTAAGTTTTGAAAATTCAGTCACTAGTTCTTTTAGATCCAGTTTTCCAGCTCTTTCATGCTCTATTGACATTGTGGCAAGTCCAACAAGTCTCCACCATTGTCGAACACAGATATGTTTTTATCAATTTTAACTTTGAGAAGCTACGTTCCCCACTAGCTACGGAAACTGGCAAAGTTAAAAGAGTTATAAAAATGTTTGGAAAACTGTCTGCAAGTTTATTTTCACAAACAAACTTCAGGAGTGGAATGTTTCTTAAGTCGTCTGGAAAAAGCCTGAATGAAGCTCACTACATAGATCTGTAGCATCAATGTCTTCTGAATTTTCATGAGTCAATGCCGACCCCAGTTTTATACAAAATTCTCTTATCTGTTTTGCTGTTTTCTTTTGCCAGCTGTGGATATCATCTAGAAAGCCAAATACTGACTCTAGCTGCTCCATGTATTGAAATCTTTCATCAACCGAGTCAATAGCAGTATCAAGGACTGCGAAGTAGAAATTCACTTTGAACCTTTGTTTTGGATTCTGAATGGGTGTGTCTCGTCCTTCATGCGAAAACTGCTGTTTCTTTTGCCGAATCAGAACTGGCTCTGCTTCAAATTCTGTTGGAAAGTCTATTTCTTCAGCAAGCGCAAGAGAATCTACCAGTGTTCTTTCGAACCCTTCATCACTTCTGAATTCCTCCAGAATATTTTTATTTTGCTGCAGTTTTTGAATAGCAGAATGTATGTTCAAGTTCTTTTCCTGAAGCTGCTTAGTAGTGAGGTTAATCTCAAAAAGGATATTATACCACAAAATGTGTAAAGTCACAAATTTGAACTTGGAAAGACCATTTGCAAGAGCTTCTGCATCTGAACGTGCCATATTTCCAGATGATCCAATAAAGGTAGTATCATCAGAAATTTCAATTAGGGCATCATAAATGTTTCCAAGTTCATAGTGAAGAGGCTTCAAAGCATCAATGCAACTCTCCCATCTTGTCTGACTACGTGGCTTCACAGTTAGAGAATTCACATGGCGAGTCAGAATCTCCCAACGGCGTGTTCAGCCTGAGACAAACACATAAACACGTTGCACCAGGTCAAAGAAACTGCTTGCCTCCAAACAGCATCTAGCAGCATCATTGACAACCAAATTCAGAGAATGCGCACTGCAAGGAACGAAAAAGGCCCTAGGATTGATTTCCATCATTCTCCTGTGCACACCATTGTCTTTACCCTTCCTATTACTCACATTATCATAGCCTTGGCCACGAAAGTTTTCAACAGATAATGACATTGTTTCAAGCTCTTGTAGAATAGTTTCAGTCATAAATGCTCCAGTTGTCTCCTTCAGTGGTACAAAACCCAAAAAATGTTCCTTTATGAGCATTTCAACATTATCTTCATCTGCAGACTTTTCCATATTCACAAAACGAATGATCATCGTCATTTGTTCAACATGACTCACATCTGGTGTACAGTCCAGTATTATTGAAAAGTATTTTGCAGAATAGGCAACTTCTACAATTTTATTTTTATTGGCATTTGCTAGGATTTGAATCAGTTCATTCTGCATATTTTTTCCTATGTAATGAACCTGTGTTTCATGATTAGTTATTTTACATAGATGCTCCTTCATGACTGGATCAAACAAAGCTAGGAATTCAACACATTTTTAAAAGTTTCCATTACCTGGAGTATATAATTTTTCATTTCTACCGCAGCTGCGGAATGCTACATTTTGCCCACCGAGAACTCTCACTAAAACTATCAGACGCTCTAATATTTGTTGCCAATAGTCTTCTTTTTCCTTGATCACACGTAAATTTTCTTCATCGATAGTTTTTCCTTTTTTCAATCATAATTCAAGTTCTTTCCAATTTTGAAAACATTCCAAATGTTCTGTATTTCTTTCATGTGAAGAGAGAATTGAAGATATATATTTCCAGTCCTTTGAACCATTTTCAGTAAGTGATGTACCAATTGCTTGATTTCTAAACAACTTGCAGCAAAAGCAAAATACAGAGTCCTTTGCCACTGAATATTGTAACCAGTTTAGATGAATTTCTTCCCCATTATGAGTTTCCTCTTGTAATGCTGAGCAGAGAATTTTCTTTTATTTCCATCTTTAGGTAAGGGAAATTCATCAACTTGTTCGGGTCCATGTTCCACGAGAATTTGCCGCACACTGTCATCACATCTGGGCCATGAAGCTGGGTCCCCATACTGTAATTTGTTTGTAACGTCCTCATCCTTTCTTCCAGAATTCTACTTCATTTACTTCAATTTCTGCATGTGTCCGAAGGTGAATAAATTTTTTCCACTTCCATATCAGTCTGATGCTGTGAGCTGCCTTCATCTAGAAGTAAGTTTCCATCATCTTGATGTTCCAAACTGCTTCCATGCAGATGTGAGATAACCTTCTCTCCAAGTAAAATTCCTTCATCTGGATGCTGTGAACTGCTTCCATCTTTATTTGGATTAAAGAGAAGATATTTCAGGAAGGATCCCTGCTGTTTTGCTTGGTCCTTTTCCTTCTCAGTCTTTTGTTTACGATACTCAGCTCCGGAGGGTTTTCTTTTTCCTCTTTCTGCCATGGGGCACTTGAATATTGTTATGTACTGTGCTCCCGACTGCAAGCCTTATAGTGTTAAGGATGGCTGTCACATTACATGGTTGGTGATTTAAACCACATTGCAGCCATTCCAACATGTCTTTTCACTGCTTAAAGGTTCAATAATTAGTAACATACACTCACTTACCTATTAAAACAGTTAGTTACAGCGTTTACATGGAAACAAAATGACCGTTTTTGACGTTATAACCTGACACCGGTTGTTTGGAAAGTAATCCCCTTCCTCACGGTTACCCGCTTGGAGGGGGACGTCATCACTTTCGTAGTCTATTAAGCGTTAACGCTGTCACTTTTCTTTTATGGACCTTATTTATTACATGTGAACCAGTTATAACAAAGAAAAGTTCATAATTATACAGCCCGATAATAACGCTAAGATTTAATAACGCTTAAAGATACTCACATTTTGGATTTATAATGCTGAAAGACATTATTCTTTATTCTTTGGCACCAGGAAACACAATTTTCCACAGTATTCGCTCGATTCTTAACCACCTCCCTGCGATGTGTGTTAAAATGACCGTTTGACATATATCAACTCGTGATATCTCCGCTCTACATTAATTTCTGGCTATGCAACCTTGATATATATTCGAGTTAGGTGTCACTAGCATTGTAGCTCTTGCCACTGGGGGATGTGTTTCATTATGGCTGAGTTATTGCTTATCAAAATTGCGGAGTGGGTCATCTTGACCCTACGTCGCAAATTGGAAAAAAAATCGCTAAAATATTATTATTTATTCAATATTATTTATTGAATTGAAATAATGACATCTTCGTTATTTTATTTGTATTTTTTTTCATCTTTTTCATTTTTCCCCCCTTTTATTTTTTTTTTATTTGATTTTTTTCCTCGAATTTGGCAGCCCATTTAACTTGGCACCCTAGGCGACCACCTAGTTCACCTATATGGATGGGCTGTCCCTGCTTCCAATATATTAAGAAATATGTTAGAAAGAGGCCAGCGATCAGTTGTTCTCCATGTCCACTGAAGGGAGGACAAGAAGTAATGAACCTGCAGCAAGGGAGATTTAAGTTATATATTAGGAAAATTTAATAAGAGTTAAGCTCTGGAATAGGATTTCAAGGGAGGTCGTGGAATCCCCTTCAGTGGAGGTTTTAAGAACAGGCTGGACAAACACCTGTCAGGAATACACCAGGGTTACTTGGTCCTGCCTCAGCGAAGGGGGCTGGACTGGATGACCTCTCAAGGTCCCTTCCAGGCCGATATTTCTGATTCTGTTGGGCTCTATTGTAAATGACTGGTTAATTATAGTCACTTGAAAAAGAAACGAAGACCCATTTTTCTTGTAACCACCCATTTCGTTGTCACTTTATTTCATTCAATTAACATTTTTGAAGAAAATCCATTCTATAAACACCTGCATTTTTAAGCACCAGAAAAGTCAGTGAGCCCCTGTCATTCTGACCCTCGCTAACCCATGACTTGAGACCTACTGCTACGCAGGGCCAGCTCCAGCTTTTTTGCCGCCCCTAGTGGCGAAGCCACACACAAAAAAAAAAGATAAAGCCGCGATTGGCGGCACTTCAGCGGCAGCTCTACCAGGCCGCTTCATTCTTCAGCGGCAATTCAGCGGCGGGTCCTTCCCTCCGAGAGGGAGTGAGGGACCCGCCGCCGAATTGCCGCCGAAGAACTGGATGTGCTGCCCCTTTCCATTGGCTGCCCCAAGCACCTGCTTCCTTTGCTGGTGCCTGGAGCCGGCCTTACTGCTACGGGGATATATTACAAGACTATGGGGTGGATCCTTAGGTGGTGGAAAGCGGTGTCGCTCCATTGACTTAAATAAAGCTATGGCAATTTATATCAGCTGAGAATCTGGCCCCATGACCCCAGTGGAGTTACACGAGGGATGAATTCGACCCCATATGTTTAGTTTTACATAGAAGACTGGACTTCACACTTCTTTCCAGCTACAAGTTTCAACCTGCAGTCTACAAAAGCAATCAGCATTCCAGCATAGTTGAATAGTGTAATAAATGGGTTAGCGCATTCATGTGCACCACTGCCCTCTACTGGATGGAATCCAAACTACTCAACTTTTCCATTATTAAAATTTATTATTTCGGGGGTGCCATATTTACATACTACCTTATTAAAAAACTTTTTGGCCACTCCCCTGTGCTATTATTTTTAGTAGGAAATGCCTTCACTCATTCTGAAAAGGAATTAATTATTACCAATAAATACTGGAATCTTTCCTTACTTCTTGGCAATTTATTAATAAAATCAATTTGAACCCTGTGCCACGGCCCAAGCCTTCGTTGGTGCATCATGGATTGCCAGTGCAGAGGACGAGCCTCGTCCTGACTGTACCGCACACAATTCCGCACCCATATTTTAATATTATTCTTTCCAGGGATCGGCAACCTTTCAGAAGTGGTGTGCCGAGTCTTCATTTATTCACTCTGATTTAAGGTTTCACGTGCCAGTAATACATTTTAACATTTTTAGAAGGTCTGTTTCTATAAGTCTATAATATATAATTAAAGTATTGTTGTATGTAA
>NW_027055173.1:0-8524 GCF_011386835.1 Chrysemys picta bellii | reverse complement strand
AATACATTCTTGAACTTCCTGGCTTAATATGATTATCAAAGGTGACCTGATATGGGACTTCATGGCTTGATATGGAACAAGAAAAGAACAACCTACAGAAATTTGATAGAGGGGTTTTTTGGTCTAGCAGACAAAGGTATAACATGATCCAAAGGCTGGAAGTTAAAGCTAGATAAATTCAGACTAGAGGTAAGGTACACATGTTTAACTTCCCAAGGGTTGTGATGGACTGTGATGGATTCTCCATTACTGGCAATTTTTACATCAAGTTTGGATGTTTTTCTAAAAAGTCTGCTCTAATTCTCAACAACTTTTGGACTTGACAAGAATTGTATTCAAAGCTGTGGATAAATTCTTTCTACAACTAACCACCCCTCCCGCTGTGGTATGTGTGTGTGTGGGGTCAAACAGCTGGAGGCAGGGGCAGGAGAGGGGCTGAGGAGCAAAATCTGGGATGGAGGGTAGGAGTTGGGGTTCAACCCAGGGGGGAGGTGCTGCCAGAAGAAATAAATGATCTGGGGGTTCTTTTTATGTGCCTTTTTGTTCCTGAGCCTTTATGGTGCAGTAGGCCCAGATCCACAAAAGTAGGAGCCTAAATCCCTGAGTGAATCTGGCCCTAGCAGTCTCATTCTTTTGCTGTTACCTCTCACAAAGAATTCATATACCTAAGGCCATTCCTACACTACAAACATATGTTAACTCAAGTTACATGAGCATACAGGTGCTGTAGTTAGTATGTCACTTCTATGCCTGCCTGCTTGGTGCCTTTTGTCGGTGGTGAGTGTACTCCCCAGGAGCACTTGTATTGGTTCAGAGTGTGGTGCACCATGCGTGTGTAACAACCATCCATCACAATTTGCTACTTCTCACCTTTGTCATTCTCTAGTCTAGGGGTAGCAAATTGTGATGGATAGCTGCATTACATGCTGGCTCCTGGCAGGAGGCGACAGTTTTTAAACTGTGGGGTGTGTCCCTGTAGGGAGGTGCACCCCAAAGTTTGAAAACCTCTGTGCTAAATAGAGGGCAGAATTCTGGGGGGGACATGAGCCAGTGAGCCCCCCCCCCCCCACAATGCACTGCCTCCGGGGGGGATAAATATGCTTGCTTGCCCCGGGTGCTACAATGCTTAATTATGGCTCTGGTGTAGCACTTACATGAGCCATTGTAAGTGATATTTAGTTTGAATAAGGTTTGAAGAATATGTTCCCTAAGGTTTAACTGGATTGCTATGGAATTTCACTGTGGGAAGGAGCACGATGTCACAGTGCTCTCAACTACATTACTTTCATGGAATCCATTTTGTAAGTGAGGAATAGAGAAAAATGAAGAGAAAAATCAAATGCTGCTTCATTATGGATTGGCACTGAGTGGTATGAGGAGAGAAACAGAGAGAAGGTTCTTGTAAATCAAATAATATGATGTTTTATTGGTTAATAGTATCAAAGTTAAGTTATAGACAGTTAATGGCACATTATAAGAGGCACTACCTGTAGGAAATTCTCTCTCCCTTGGCTCTGAATCTTGCTGAGTTGCAGATTCCTGCTCCAGAGTTAAACCATCCTTCTCCCCTGGTGCTGGGGCTTGTTGAGTCTCTCGTTTCTGCTCCTGATTTACACCAACTTTCACCCTCAACTTTGGGGCTTGTGGAGTCTGTGATTCCTGCCCCTGATTTACACCATCTAGCAAGGAAAACAGAGAGGAAATAATCCATTCTTAGTCGATGCAGCATATTTATCTTCCTCCTGCTGTGTGAGACTGTTAATTGCAGGAGGCTCAGCTGGATGGGAACAGGAGAGGCCTGTATAAAGGCCAGGAGCTGAGAGCACCTGGGGGCTACAGGGAAGTAGTCTGCAATCACTCCTTGGGGAAAAAAGGGGTCCGTGCTTGGGTAACCCAGAGGAGGGGAAGACAGCAAGGTATTGGATAGTGTGTACTTTGGCTGCTGATGAAAGGGCCACGAACTGGAACCCAGAGTAGAGGGCAGGGTTCCCCTACCAGCTACTGGAGGAGTGGTACAGATCAGGCAGTGGAGTGTGGCCTGCCTGGGACAGTTTGCCCTAGAAGACTTTGAAGGAGGAAGGTGGAAATATGCCTAGTGATCTGGCCGGAGGGCCACGTCATGAAGAGGAAGCACACCGACTCGCAGAGAATGAAAAAGAGAGAGAGAGAGCTAGCCCTGGTCTATACTACGGGGGGGATCTACTTCAGCTATGCTATTGACGTAGCTGAAGTCGGCATATCTTAGGTCGACTTACCTCGCCGTGAGGACGGCAGCGAGTCGACCGCTGCCGCTCCCCTGTCGACTCCGCTTCCACCTCTCACGAGCTGGAGTTCCGGAGTCAACGGGGAGCGTCTAGATGAGACGTGATAAATTGATCCCCGATAGATTGATCCCTACGTGCCGATCTGGCAGGTAGTGAAGACCTGCCCCTAATCCCCAGAGTGGCCAGAAGGAGGAACTAACTGTGGTGAGTAGACCCTTTGACAATTTAAAACAAACAAAACAGGAAAATTCAATGATAAGATTCACTTAGTAATTTTATCTCAACCACATCGAACATGGTGTAACTTTTTAAACAGTCTAAATGTTAAACATTCATAATTTTCAATTTATTCAGTTTTACAAAATCGGCAAATTAACACTGCAGTGTGAGCCATAATTTCAGAATGTTCTGACTTTGCACAGAACGATTTGTAATTGATTTTGCCTTTGTACTTATTTTTTTTAATCTGCAAAGACAAAGGAACATTTTGTATTGCATCCTCTTTGGCTGATCTTAAAAGATTAAATTTAACAGAACTGTAACAGAATAAATGTTAAATCAAGTACAGATGGGAGGGAAATAAGAGTGTGCAGGTGTTGGGTGGTGTTGGTGACTTGATAGTGTTGGTGTTGCGTCTGGTCGTCCCTTCTGGCCTTAACCTCTCTGACTCTAAATAAGAGGTAATACCTTTGGAAAGGTCTGTCTCCTCCAGTTCAGGGTCTCGCTGAGTTGCTGATTCCTGCTCCCAGTTTAAATCATCTTTCTGCCTGAGCTCTGGGTCTTGCTGCATCTCTGATTCCAGCCTCTGATTTAAACCATCTTCCTCCCCTGGATCTGGAGGCGTCTCTGATTCCTGATGCAGATTTAAGATATCTAGCAAATAAATAAATAAATAAATTATATGTATATAAGTACTTAACATACGATTCTCCTCCTTCCCTTTCTCGCTGGACATTACTTTATTTATTTTCTCAGTCAAATATTTGAGCTTCAATACAACAGTCCCACAGCACTGAGGAGACAGAAGTCTTCTTGATTTATAACCACGGTAATAGGTAATATTGTATAAAAATGTTGGTGGGAGCCAGTAGGTGCAGACAAGATATGTCCCAGGACAAGTTTTTGGGAAAAAAACCCAGAAACCAAAATTTGGAAATATTGCTGTAGTGCCTCATTGTAGATTCAATGTCTCTAACTTCCATCCTCATCTATAGGCTGGGCTAACTACATCTCCCAGGATGCACCATGCCTCCTATCTTGATGAGGAAGACAGAGTATCATGGGAGTTAAGAGCTGTTCTACAATGAAAACTTGCATCAGTACAGATACATCTCTCAGTGGTGTGAAAAATTCATATCATCTGAGAGACACAGCTATGCCGACCTAACCCCTGGTGTAGACAGTGCTAGGTCAAGGCAAGAATTCTGCCATCAATCTAGCTATCACCTCTTGGGGGATGGGGGTGGATGAACTACAGTGATGGGAGAACCCGTTCTTTTGCTGCAGTGAGTGTCTACTCTGAAACACTGCAGCAGCACAACTGTGCCACTGTAGCATTTCAAGTGTAGACATACCCTAAGTCTGGTTTAGGGCCTCTCTGTATTGTCAAGATATCTATATTCTATATTCAGTATGTGGCTGGGCTTGCCAGGCCCTACATTCAACTTAATGACCTCCGTTTGTCTGTCTTTAATGGGATAACTTTTGAACACTGCGGCTGATCAAGTCTGAAATTTCAGGGATGTTCTAGGCATCAGTTGGACAGGAAGCTATTGATTTTGAGGGCAATGAGAAAACGATACATGAGGTATGTCTGCACAACTAGGTACCCGTGGCTGGCCCATGCCAGCTGACTCAGTCTCACCGTGTTCAGGCTGTGGAGCTATTTCACTGCTGTGTAGACTTCTGGGCTCAGTCTTGAGCTCTGGGACCCTCCCACCTCCAGCCCAGAAGTCTACACTACAGTTAAATAGCCCCACAGCCTCAGCCCCACAAGCCTGAGTCAGCTAGCACAGGCCATTTTTGGTGTGTAGACATACTCATGGAGTCCCTGTCATCCGTCTAGCAGAGCCACAGCTTCAAGCCCTTCTGTAATTGTCTATAGATAAAGAACTGGTTGATTCCATTAACACCTTCCAGCATCAGAACACGCCTGTTCATCTCTCCCCATCCTCCCAATTGAGTTTAACATGTTCACACCCTGAATGAGTTCGCTCCCAGATAGCAAGAAGACAAATAAGAATGGATGGGCGAGAATGGGGGAGGCACACAGAGCACCTGGTATACAGGGGATGGAGGAATGGGACACCTCAAGCATGTGGGAAAGGGGTAATGGGGCGCACACACACCCTGACAGGGGGACACAGTGGTGACGGGTTGCAAGGAGTCCTTGAACTAGAGGGGGATGGGTGGGGGCACCCAGGGAGCTTGTTGAGAGAATAGAGGGCTGAGAGGAGCCTGTGGGGGAGCAGTGAGCTTGGCCCACAGAGACTAACACAAAGCCACTTATACCCATTTTGTGACCAATGTAGACTTGAAGTTGAACTTCCAACATCATTTACATCTCCAGAGAGTCCATGAGAATTTTGCCTGCTCAGTCCAGCCTATGCTTTTGCTGAGTTTAATCATTTACTTATTCAAAGTTTAAATCATAATAGAATCAACCACATTTCTGGCTTTAGGAACCGATCCTGCAGGCACTCATTGAAGTCTATGGAGTTATTCTAGAGTAAGGGCATGGCTACACTTGCAGATGTAGAGCG
This sequence comes from Chrysemys picta bellii, assembly GCF_011386835.1. NCBI lineage: Eukaryota > Metazoa > Chordata > Testudines > Emydidae > Chrysemys > Chrysemys picta. The sequence goes on along the minus strand of NW_027055173.1, from coordinate 3,498 downwards.
CTGTGAGTTAAACCAGCCTTCGTAGAGCGCAATAGGGAAAGCGCTGCAATCTGTCCACACTGACAGCTGCAAGCACACTGGCATGGCCACATTGGCAGATCTTGCAATGGCCACAGAGAGCAGTGCATTGTGCTAGCTATCCCAGCCTGCAAATGGCTGCAATGTGCTTTTCAAATGAGGGGGGTGGGATGGAGTGTGACAGGGAGTGTATTGTGTATATCTGTGGGAGAGAGAGTGGGGTTTTTGGGGGGCCGAGAGCATGTCAGCATGCTGTCTTGTAAGTTCAGACAGCAACAGACCCCTCTCCCCCTTGCGCCTCTCTCTCTCACACAGCATTCCACAGTAATGGTTGCTTTGTCTCGGAGCAGATAAGCAGCCGGCTGTCAGAAACGGAGCTTTCAAAGGGCATATCGGCATGCCTGCAGTGATTCCAAAACAATGACAAGAGTGGCCACTCGACTTAAGGGGATTATGGGACGTTTCCAGAGGCTGATTAGAGTGCAGTAATGCAACACCTCGTTCACACTGACGCCCCGGCGTTCCAGCCGACATGCACCAAGCATTAATCTTCTCACTGAGGTGGAGTACCAGACGCGCTCTAGCCCTGGGTCAGAGCGCTCTACGTGCCTTGCCAGTGTGGATGGGTAGTGAGCTAGGGTGCCCGGGGCTGCTTTAATGCGCTCTAACTCGCAAGTGTAGCCAAGCCCTTAGATTGGTGTAGCTGACTGCAGAATTTGACAAATTGTATGCAGAACTGACTTCTCCCGTGGTTCAGTCCATCTCAGGAAAAGGACATTCTGCTTGATCTTGTTTCAATATACAATTAAATTAAAATAAATATGTTTTTTGCAGTTCAGCTAGTGAACTGAAGCACAATGTTAACCTTCTCAATAGAGAGCCACCTCAAAATGAGAGGATTCTTTGGGAATAAAACATTTTCAGAGAACTGCTAGAGAGAAGTTAAGGCCAATCAAGTACCAATATAGAATCCTGTGGGCCAAGCTGCATCGCCTAGACAGTAACCAAACTCCTTTTTTTATTTGCTAGAAAGCTCAGACTTCAAGAAGTCAAAAGACTTTATTATTGAAACACTGAAAAGATCCTAGAAGAGCCATCAACTAGAGGAATTACCCAAATTTGAACTCAGATCTGACATTCGGTTCTCTAAAATATACCTTCATTTGCAGAAGCTAATGTCTTTTCTCCATCATAACAGGGAACAGCAAAGAGTTTCTTCCTTTTGTGCAATATTCTTGTAGTTCCAGCTGTGTGTATCCCAGTAACACCCAGAGCAGAATCTATATATAAACAGATATGAAGCATTTATTAGCACACTTACACTTCAAGTTTATTAATTTCCCAACAAACAACCTAAACTCTGCCCTGTAGTGATGCTATGCTTTACAATTATGATTAAGTGTATAAGTATCTGTGGTCCCACCCTAGATTACACTGATTTTTAAAGACACATTAGATTGTTTCATTATTTTCCTCATCATGTCACTACAGAGTAGAGTTAAGATGATTCAAGTGCCCAACGGCATTTCTAGAAATTAACATGTTTGGATTTCTTTTAAGTTTAACCTTTAACTCTGAATGTCCTGGATTTGTCATGCTTAGTGGGGATAGGAGGGATAATCACACACTCTCTATAATGTTTTGTCAACTAACTTAAGAATCATCTTAACATACTTTTTACCTAGGAATTTCCTTGAGTTCTGTGGGTTTATTTAAATTAAAGATTTAATTCATGAAACATAAACAAGAAACCCAAATGGACTGTTACCATGTGATATTTCTAATCATTTGAAGATATGTAATATTAACCTGATTTTGTATTTGTTTTTAGGGCCAGAGTCACCAGTACATGACAGCTGCTTTACCCCACTCCGGAGAAGTACAAAACAGCCAGAGGCTCCTGGCCAGTTTACCTCTTTCTGTCCTACATTTCCCTGCACATCAACCACTGAGTTGCCCTCTGTTGTCTTCTTTGCTGAGTAGATCAGGGTGTTGGGGTGCTTTTTAGGATTAATTATCCTTTTTTTCTATTGGTCTGTTGTTCATTAAAACTGAAAGATTGTTTTTTAGCAGAGGCTGAAGAATGTTATTCTGCACAGAATTCCATGCAGCAGTACCATCTTCCAAAATGGCTGCCATCTCCCATTATTTTCAATGAGAATGAGGCAACAGGTGACCTCAGTTAAGATGCATCATAAGAACATAAGAATGGCCATACTGGGTCAGACCAAAGGTCCACCTAGCCCAGTATCCTGTCTTCCGACAGTGGCCAATGCCAGGTGCCCCAGAGGGAATGAACAGAACAGGGAATCATCAAGTGATCCATCCCCTGTTGCTCATTCCCAGCTTCTGGCAAAACAGAGGCTAAGGACAACATCCCTGCTCATCCTGGTTAATAGACATTGATGGACCTATCCTCCATGAATTTATCTAGTTCTTTTTTGAACCTTTTTATGGTCTTGGCCTTCACAACATCCTCTGGCAAGGAGTTCCGCAGGTTGACTGTGTATTGTGTGATAAAGTACTTCCTTTTATTTGTTTTAAACCTGCTGCCTATTAATTTCACTTGGTGGTCCCCTAGTTCTTGTGTTATGAGAAGGAGTAAATAACACTTCCTTATTTACTTTCTCTACACCAGTCATAATGTTATAGACCTGAATCATATCTCCCCTTAGCTGCCTATTTTCCATCATGGTCAATGGAAGCAATGAGTGTGAAACTAAGGTGCCATCAGGGAAGATGGTTTCCCCCTATGTTCTTATGTGCACCTGGACATCTAAAAGTAGCCAGAATCTTCACCCATACTGAGAACAATAGGAAATGGCAGACATTTTGAAAGAGGGCAATTCTATGAGGCATTCTCTGTAGAACACAATTTTGTCAGCACCTGATGAAAAAAATCTTTCACTTATGACAAACAATGGAAAAAAACCCACCGTTAATCTTCAAACATTCTTCAAATGCAACCAATACATGAGATTTCAGTATACAGGAAGTTTGAAGAATCTGTCGTTCTATTACTGGGCTCAATTGGGACCAAAAAATGGTCTGATACAGAGTCCTAAATTTCTTAATAGACCTGTTTGTTTTTTCCTTGTTTAACTCAAAGTAATTAATGGAATAACTTTTCTACTCTCAAAAAAATCATTCCTGTCCAGAGAGGTAGTGTTGTAATGTTGCGGAGGATTTGCTGTATTCTCCATACAGAACTCAGTGGAAAATTCAAAGTGCAAAATTCAAATAAAAATTCAAATCAATCTTATCTATGGAGCCATGACTAGTAATAGGGACTGAAAAGTATTTAGTTACAAAGTGCATTTAGTAATGGGAGAATTGCTGTGTGCTCTCAATCTCCTTCCAGGGGGAATTTTGTTTGGTGCTTGTATATCAAAGTGTTAAGCGCCTTATATAAAAATAGAGGGAGGGAGTTCCAGAGTGAGGTTTTTGAGCCCACTTTTTTCTTAAGCATGTGTAGGACAG
>NW_027055172.1:0-8534 GCF_011386835.1 Chrysemys picta bellii | reverse complement strand
AGAAGTTTATTATGACTAAGATTGTTAGAAATGTTTGTTGATAAGTAGTTTATGGAAGTTAGGAGAGGTGATCTACTAGCTTACGATCTACTATAAGCTCTGTGTTTTGTAAAAGTTAGTTATAAAAAGACTAGATAATAGAGTCAACAGGGAGTCCTGTGGCACCTTAAAGACTAACAGATTTATTTGGGCATAAGCTGCAGGGATCAGTTCTGTGTCTGGTTCTGTTCAATATCTTCATCAATGGTTTAGATAATGGCATGAAGAGAACACTTATAAAGTTTGCGGACGATACCAAGATTGGAGGGGTTGCAAGTGCTGTGGAGGATAGGATTAAAATTCAAAATGATCGGGATCAACTGGAGAAATGGTCTGAAGGAAATAGGATGAAATTTTCAATAAGGACAAATGCAAAGTACTCCATTGAGGAAGGAACAATTAGTTGCACACACACAAAATGGGAAGTGACTGCCGAGGAAGGAGTACTGCAGAAAGGGATCTGGGGTCATAATAGATCACAAGCTAAATATGAGTGAACAGTGTAACACTGTTGCAAAAAAAGAAATCATTCTGGGACGTATTAGCAGGAGTGTTGTAAGCAAGACATGAGAAGTAATTCTTCTGCTCTGTTCTGCACTGATTAGGCCTTAACTGGAGTATAATGTCCATTTCTGTGTCCCACACTTCAGGAGAGATGTGAAGAAGTCTGAGAATGTCCAGAGAAGAGAAACAAAAATAACTAAAGGTCTAGAAAACATGACTTATGAGGGAAGAATGAAAAAAATGGGTTTGTTTAGTTTGGAGAAGAGAAGACTGAAAGGGAACTGTTACAAAGTTCCTCCTCTACCTTTGTGGGTCCTGCACTTATTGGCGGATTTGCTCGCTTCACAGATTCACCCTGTGGGTCAGGAAACAGTCCAGAGACCTTCCCCTTTGGTAGAAGCCATAGTCCAGGTCAATTCCTCCTGTGTTTGATCAGGAGTTGGGAGGTATGGGGGGAACCCGGGCCCGCCCTCTACTCCGGGTTCCAGCCCAGGACCCTGTGGACTGCAGCTGTTTAGAGTGCCTCCTGGTACAGTTGCACGACACCTACAATTCCCTGGGCTACTTCCCCATGGTCTCCTCCCAACACCTTCTTTGTCCTCACCACCAGACCTTCCTCCTGATGTCTGATAACACTTGTACTTCTCAGTCCTCCAGCAGTACGCCTACTCACTCTCAACTTCTTGCACACCTCTTGCTCCCAGTTCCTCTCACACACTTCCTCTCCTCTAGCTCCCTGGCTCTCCCTGGCTTGACTGGAGTGAGCCCTTTTATAGCATCAGAAGGGCTTAATTAGAGTCAGGTGCTTAACTGCCTCACCTGACTCTTAGGAAAATCTTCCTAACTTTTAGGGTGATTAAACACAGGTTAACCTAGGGAGGATGTGTAATCTCCATCACTGGAGATTTTTAAGAGCAGGTTTGACAAACACCTGTCACGGATGGTCTAAATACTACTTAGTCCTGCCATGAGTTCAGGGGACTGGACTAGATGACCTCTCGAGGTCCCATCATGTCTTATGATTCTAAGGTTCTGTAATTCTCCAGAATACTATTTTCTTGGCGCCAACACTGAATTTGAGAAGAATTGCATGAAGCTAACTGACAGTGCTGGGTAAGTGCTACTATAAAAATATAATCATTTTCCTTTACTAATGGGTTTCTTTAGAGCAGTGGTTCTTTGTTTTTCCAGTGGAAAACCAAAACTACCTGCAGTTGCTTGCTGTAACCCATCGAATCCCACAATCCTTGATGAAGAAAAGGACTGAAGTCCCAGTGGGAAGTTCCTTTTTAGGTCCTAAAGCTGTGTGAAGGCTGGGTGTGGTGGCTGGCTGATCAGCATTCCTGACTGGCCTCAGGGTCCCCAACCAGAACCTCTGCCTTGTCCTGTCACAAAAGCCCTCTCATTTTTAGGCTTCGTTCAGCCTGTGTTGGGGAGGGAGGTTCTTTTTTCCACAGCTGCTGAAGTTCTCCAAACCATTTCCAGTCTTGTCCAAATATTACCGGGTAGATCAGGGTGGTCACTAAGCCGACTCTGTGAGTCTCAATGGGTAGGGCAGCACATCGCTATGGGTACAGTGGATGTCAATAGGGTGCCCCCACCATGTCAGGGGACTCCAGCAAGCTAGTCCACATGATGGTCTGGCTACATCTGAAGTACACCAGGCCCATTATTTTGGTGCCATTGACCCATACTGGTAGCAACATCCTAGTTGGGTCCTCTTTCAGGTGCCTGCTGACCATGCCTCCCCATAACTGCAGTTCACAAAGGGACACTCCCATCTGAACTGCCCCTGCCATTCACACTCGAAGCACTTCCCCTTTGGGGTTGCTATTGGCTGGCCCACCTCTGGTGCTGTGGGTCTTCCTGATAGGGCATATCCCCCTCTTTGGGAGCACAAGCCTCCTCTCCATTCCACCTCTGCAGTTAGGTCTCTCCCTGCAGTCAGGGCCATCTCCTAGGATGATGACCAATTTAGCTGTTCTCAACCTTCCCTTTCAACAGGCCCCTGCTAGGGATCAGAATCTTCCTTCCAGGGGCACTCCCCTCACTGTCAGTAAGGCTGGTCTCTCAGCACACTTGTAGTTCTCCATTAAGGTCATGGCCTCTGCGAGGGTCGATGGCGGATAGCACTTCACCCATTCCTTCATCACGACTGGGAGAATATGGATGAACTATCCTAACACAATTTCCACCACCTTCACTCCGGTCTGTTTTTCTGGGTATAACCAGTGCCAACACTGGTCCTTTTGACCACCACATGGGGCCAGGTATCTCTCTTTGAGAAACCTCCAGTGAAACAACTTGGGATTGGTATCTAAACAATCTAGTATGGCTGTGTGACGGGTTGGATCACAGAAACCCCCCTGGGAGCTGCCCCCTGATATGCCAAGACTACTTCTATCCCTGTTTTCCCTGCTCAGGACTCCAGCACCCTGTCTTGCTGAGCCAGACACTCCCGTCTGCTCCAACACAGACCCAGGGTCTGAATTACTTGCCCCAAAGCTGCAGGTTTACCTGAAAGCAGCTTACAGAAGTGTGCTTGTCTTTAGCACTCAGATGCCCAACTCCCAATGGGGCCTACACCCAAATAAATCCGTTTTACCCCTGTATAAAGCTTATGCAGGGTAAACTCGTAAATTGTTCGCCCTCTATAACACTAATAGAGAGAGATGCACAGTTGTTTGCTCCCCCAGGTATTAATACATACTCTGAGTTAATTAATAAGTAAAAAGTGATTTTATTAAATACAGAAAGTAGGATTTAAGTGGTTCCAAGTAGTAACAGACAGAACAAAGTAAGTCACCAAGCAAAATAAAATAAAATGCGCACATCTATGTCTGATTAAACTGAATACAGATAATCTCACCCTCAGAGATGCTTCAGTAAGTTTTTTCCTCAGACTGGACACCTTCCATGCCTGGGCACAATTCTTTCCCCTGTACAGCTCTTGTTCCAGCTCAGGTGGTAGCTAGGGGATTTTGCATAAGATGGGAACCCTTTGTCCCTCTGGGTTTCCACTCCCCCTCCCCCCCCCCCACTGGAAAAGCAACAGGTTAAAGATGGATTCCAGTTCAGGTGACATGATCATGTGTCACTGCAAGACTTCATTACCCACTTGCCAGCACACACATATACAGGAAGACTTGCAGGTAAAGCACAGCCATTTGCAGACAATGGTCCTAGTTAATGAGAGTCATCAATATTCCAAACCATCATTAATGGCCCACACTTCACATAATCACAATAGGCCCTCAGAGTTATATTTTATATTTTTAGTTTCAGGTACAAGAGTGGTCCTACAAATAGGATGATCACACTCAGTAGATTATAAGCTTTGTAATGATACCTTACAAGAGATCTTTTGCATGAAGCATATTTCAGTTACATTATATTCACATATTAAACTTTTATAAAAACATATAGACTGCACAACACCACAGGTTGCTTTTAACCTTGGTGTAGTCTAATGCTTCAGCGGGGTCCAAGCTCCTATATGCTTCTTGCACAGGGCTGGTCAAGTATGGGGCTATTTGGGTGGTCAATGGTATGGTGGCCATCCATTCAAAGGTGACCAGGAAAGTTTGGGGTCATCTCCAGGGCCCATTTTCATAAGCCAGATGGGCATCTCTGGGAGGAGAGCATCTACTACAGACCCAGGAACTGTGATGTTGGATGCCCCCTGGAGCTGTAATAGCATTGCCACCTGCTGGATCAGGTGTTCTCGTTGTGCCTGGTTCTGGGCCGCCAGCTCGCAAATTAGCGGTTGTTGCTGGGCAGCAATCTGTTGCAGTATCTGCCCTTGCTCTTGCGGGTTCTCCAAAATTCATTTAATCAGCTTTTCTGTATCTGTGACCTCTTTAGGATCATTCAATCAGTGGTCCAGTGGTCCTTTTGTTGCCCAAGGTCCAGTGTGCTTCAACAGCAGTCCTGGGAACTACAAGTTGTGGACTTGAAACTGCAGCATGTTGGGAGAAATTCCTGGTTCCTGCCAGGATGTACCCTCTCCCCCACAGCAGGAGGTCTCAGCACTGACTGAGCTGGGATCACATAGCCGGCAAGCAGAGAGAATGCTGCTGTAATCCTGTTCTATGTTCTTTACACGTAGGACCAAAAAGGGCTTAAAGAGCACCCTGAGAAGAGTTTAAATGAGACAAAAGGAGAACATGGGCTTATTTGTTTTAGGGGTTTAGATATTGTGAGAGTTAGAACATGTTTGTAAGTGGGGCTGTGTTGTACAATGTACCCTCTGCTCTCTCAGCAGGAGGTCTCATCACTGACTGAACTGGGAGCATGAAGCAGGCAAGCAGAGAGGAGGCTGCTGGACTGTAATCCTGTTCTTTGTTCTTTACAGAATAAACCTTGTTCCTGGTAATTTGTCTGAGTGGGTCTAGTCTGCGGTGAACACACACTGACAGACAACGCAGAGCACATAGAGGAGCCCCAGGCTCAGTTTCCCAAAGTAGCGTAAAAAGTCACAAGGCAGGCTTCCCCTATTTGAACAACCTCTACAACCTCATAGTGGGCCAGTGAACAGGAGGGGGAATTACACTTTTCACAGGACTCAGATGTTGCCCATATTCTCCACCATGTATCGGAGGTGGTGGGCTTGGGTCCAGTCCCAGCAGCATCACCTGGTGGCAGTTCTCTGGGTTATGTCTTTAGTCTTTCATGTAGGAGGGATATTCCTGAGATGTAATGTAGCTTCTGTGCATCGTGGGTTATCTCCACAGCTAGGGCAGACAGGCACTGGAGAACCGAGGCCTAATCTCACCTACCTGCTCCTAGTGCACTCCCCTTCATTTAGACCTATGGGTCAAGATGCAAGGAGGAGGAGAAAGGTGTGACAGCTCGACTACCCCACTACTCTTTCCCAGAGTGTCAGGCCTTCCCTAAGTGAAACAGATGGGGGGAGGGGGTGGGGGGAGGAATGACCTTCTGCCAGATGAAGTGGAATACTTGAATTTATCTGACCCTGAAAAAAATCAAGTCAAAGCAGAATTGAAAACATTTCTAGAAAGAAATCAGCAAAGGGAAATACAGCTGGAACTACCAACTGGGGCATTTAGGCACACGTTGAATAGATTCCATGATGGTGACAAACTACTTTTTTCATAATCAATAGATAGGAATGCTTTTAGCTACCAGACTTATGGATGGTAAACTCAGGGGTAACAGAATTAATTTGTTCCCCTGACTACAAAGTGAATTTCCAGTACAACTGAGGTCACTTCCAACAATGAGTTTGAAAAATGGGCCTAACATGCATAGCTTAGTATGTTCTACTTCACAGGTGGTGAATTATCTTTTGTTAAGGCACACATTTCTTGGTCAAGGTATAATCAAGGTCCAGACTCCAGAGAAAATAATTTAAAAAACCCAATAATAATGAGTAAAAAAAAAATAAGATTGTGGGGTCCATTCAAAAGCATATGGTAGTCCAGATTTGGCCCGCAGTCTGCCTATTGATTACCCCGTTCTACATAATATGAATTTACTTTATGTGAGCCCATAAAAAACACTTACATTTACTTCAAGTTGTCTCTCCATCTGAACCATAGATATTTGATGTTCTCTGCCTTTAGCGGCTTGATCTTTGATATCTTCATCAGTTACTCCACATCGATCAGGTGAATCTTCATCAGCTGCCATTCGATAAATAACATGTTGAAATGTAGAGGAAGATTTAACAGGTTCAATTTCATAGTTTAAATCGTAAATCATCAAATGGCCCCTGAGAATTGCAAAATTGAAGTGTGATTTAGAGACTTGAGAAAATTAAAAAACTCTGCAAACATATTAGAACTGGTCAGGAATTTTCCATCTGAATTATTTTTGATGTATAATGCAGATTTTGCAGAACTTTTACTGAAATCTCCTCCTTTGCCTCCTGACAGGAATGTGCTATGGAAGGAAAAACATTTCCAATTTACAATTGACTAGAAATGTTCTTGGTAACACAGCCACCATTGAGAGGCACAGTTAAGAGCCCAAAGAGCCCCGAATGGCCATCAAGCCACAGATCCATGATCACTGCACTACATACTGCACTACATATATATATAAGATTACAGACTTGTGATTCTAGCCCTATGCAGTAACAGCAAATGACACTTAACTGATTAGCATGAAATCTGCATTAGGAAAAGATAAAGGGGCACTAACCAGTTACTCTGTTATGTTCAATCTAAGTTTCCGTTTCAGAAGAAGAAAATTCATAATGTTTGCAGTCTAGCATACTGAGGAGTCTACATTACCAGAGTCCAGAACAGGTGCTGAGAACTGCAACAGATTCTGGGACATCCTCTACATATCCAGAGTAGTAGCAATCATCCTGCAAGGTCCAAAAAAAAGGTTTTTCTTTTCTATCATTAATATTAGTCAAACAGAATAACAGATACTAGTTACACAAAATTAAATATACACAGTGCAAAGTCTAATTTTTTTTGCATCTGATCTCAAAATGGGGTTCTAATATGAAAAAGGAGTGTACGAATGACACCTTTTCACTCAGCAGATCTGTTCTCCTGTGTACTCAGATATGCTGACTTTGGTGTTAAAACCAAGTTTTGCTGCTTTTCACTCATGTTAAAAGTGCAGAGACAATGCTGCAGAGATTGAGTGAGCTTCAAAGAGAGGTTCTCAAATATTACACCTTTCACACAATGAATTCCTAATACCTTACTATTCACGCTTCTACTACCTTACCATCAATAATTAGTTAAAGACATATTAACAGAAAAATAAGCCTACTGGAAATTACATGAATTTTTCTAATACAATTACGTCGAAGGAAGGAAGAGGGCTGAAGCATACTCAAAATAACTCTGAAACTACACAACCTTGAATCACCTGCTTTTTCAAAAAGCGACAAAGAGTCCTGTGGCACCTTATAGACTAGTAGACGTATTGGAGCATAAGCTTTCGTGGGTGAATACCCACTTTATCAGATGCATGTAGTGGGAATTTCTAGAGACAGGTATAAATATGCAGGCAAGAATCAGTCTAGAGATAACGAGGTTAGTCCAATCAGGGAGGATGAGGCCCTCTTCTAGCAGTTGAGGTGTGAACACCAAGGGAGGAGAAACTGCTTTTGTACTTGGCTAGCCATTCACAGTCTTTGTTTAATCCTGAGCTGGTGGTGTCAAATTTGCAAATGAACGGAAGTTCAGCAGTTTCTCTTTGAGGTCTGGTCCTGAAGTTTTTTTGCTGCAGGATGGCTACCTTTAAATCTGCTATTGTGTGTCCAGGGAGATTTAAGTGTTCTCCTACAGGTTTTTGTATATTGCCATTCCTAATATCTGACTTGTGTCCATTTATCATTTTACGTAGGGACTGTCCAGTTTGGCCGATGTACATAGCAGAGGGGCATTGATGGCACATGATGGCGTATATTACATTGGTGGATGTGCAGGTGAATGAATCGGTGATGTTGTGGCTGATCTGGTTAGGTCCTGTGATGATGTCGCTGGTGTAGATATGTGGGCAGAGTTGGCATCGAGGTTTGTTGCATGGATTGGCTCCTGAGTTAGAGTTACTATGGTGCAGTGTGTTGTTGCTGGTGAGAATATGCTTAAGGTTGGTGGGTTTTCTGTGATCGAGGACTGGTCTGCCTCCCAAGGCCTGTGAAAGCAAGGGGTCATTGTCCAGGATGGGTTGTAGATCACTGATGATGAGTTGGAGAGGTTTTAGCTGAGGACTGTAGGTGATGGCCAGTGTAGTTCTGTTGGTTTCTTTCTTGGGCTTGTTTTGTAGCAGGAGGCTTCTGGGTACATGTCTGGCTCTGTTGATTTGTTTCCTTATTTCCTTGTGTGGGTATCGTAGTTTTGAGAATGCTTGGTGAAGATCTTGTAGGTGTTGGTCTGTGTCTGAGGGGTTGGAGCAAATGCGGTTGTACCTCAGCGCTTGGCTGTAGACGATGGATCGTGTGATGTGTCCGGGATGGAAGCTGGAGGCATGAAGGTAGGCGTAGCAGTCGGTGGGTTTTCGGT
>NW_027055171.1:0-8535 GCF_011386835.1 Chrysemys picta bellii | reverse complement strand
ACAGACACCAGACCACTAGGAATTGGGTGCGGCCCTGTGGGACAGGAGAGTCTCGCAGAGGGCACTTGGGGGACTCTCCTGCCCTTCCCAAGAGCGATAGCACCGTGTCCTGAGAACATACGTCTGGGATGAGGCAAAGCTTGTCATTAATTAGCCTGGCTAAAGAGCTGGGTGGAGCTGCTCCGCGGACAAGCTGGCTCGCTCCTGCTCATGGAGGTGAATTCATCTCCCTTCCCAGGAGCACCTGCTCTCCCTTTCATTCCCCACCAGGCTCCTTGTGCCAGGCCAGCGAATGGCCACAGGATGGGAATGAGGCCTGGGCCCCGCCCCAATCTCCTGAGTCTAATGCAGCTGCTCACCTTGTCCCCCGTCAGCTGCTGGGTTTCCCCCAGGAGGGAGTAGGTGACAGGGAGAGAGACACACACACATTTGTCCTTCTGGTTGCAGGGCTTGTGTCCTTCCAATCCTATTGGTGGCTGCACAGTGGGCAGAGTCCTCGCTGCGTGCCAGGCCCAACAGAATTGAAGGGCGTGGTGTGGAACACAGAAAGAGATAGAGAGACTCATCCTCCAGCCGGGGTCAGTCTGAGAGAAATTGGCTGGGGTCCCAGTCTCACTCTTCTAGTGGGTGCCATTTCCCAGCTGGGTTCCTTACCCCTCTGGTGCAGCAGCAGCTGGTAGAGCCGGTAAACCCCCTCCCTGGCCTGCCGGCTGATGTCCTTGGCTGGGTCACTGACGGACAGAGCCAGCTGTGCCATGTGGTGACCCATCCTGGGGAATTCCACTGAGTTCTAATGGACGGGAGAGAGAGAGGGGACTCCATCAGCATTTTCCTGTCAGCTCCCAGCTGCTCCAGGATGACAGGGAGGCATGAACCTGGAGCACAGTCCCCTTAAAAGCCCAGAGTCACCACTTAACTAGGACAAGAAGAACTTGACTCAAGCCAGGCTCACTCTCTGCTCTGACTCTGCCTCCCCAAGAGGAACACTCCTAACCCACAGCCCCGCAGCAGCAGATCCTACAGCCCGTCGGAGCCAGCCCACCTACCCCTGGAGTCAGGAAGCTGGGGTCAGAGGTCACTTACGTCAAACTCAGGGAGGGTGATGGTGGATCTGAGCAGGGCCGTGCTGCTCTTAACGGCCCTGGCTATCTCTCGCGGCACCCTGGACACGATCCAGTAGTTAATGTGCTGTGGGGAAAGGAGGCATTGCACTGACTGCCCTGACCAAGGATGCCCACTGGGGGCCCGGCTAGGAGGACAGACTGGAAAATGGATCTAAGAGTGAAGGTAAAATTGCCCCCACCCCTCTCGTCGGGCTCACCTCCAAGATGTACTGGAGCCTGTCGGTGTCTGGGGACTCTGCCAGCAGGTTCCCCAGCATGGCGTCCAGGAGGTCTGGCAAGACCCTAGGCAGATCCTGAAAGCAAGGGAGAGCCATGGGTCAGAGTTAGGGAAACTGGGGCTACATCTGCCACAGGATGGGAAGTGGGGCTCTGGGAAGCACTGGTGAGACCCCAAACACATATCCTGGCCTCTCTCATTCACATCCCACTGCAGGCAATTAGCAAGGATTCATGGCAGGATGACAGCTGGCTCTTCAATCCATGACTTTAGCATGATCTACCTGCACTTGGGTGGTGTCCTTCTCCATGCCCAGGGTGAAGACGGCGTGCAGGGCAGCTCGGAAGAGGTGGATCTCCAGCTCTGGCTCCACGGCAGGTGTCATGGTGCTGGCAAGAGAGAGGAGCCGGTATTAGACTGTGCAGTACGGGGATGGGACTGGTACCAACACGCAGGTGAAACTGCAGTGAAATAGGCACAGGCTGGCAAGAAGGGAAACTGAGGCACCGAGCCAGGGAATGACAAGGCCAAGGTTTCTCAGACAGACAGTGGCAGGGCAGGAATAGCACCTGTTCCCTGGACCCTGCTGCCCCTCCTGTATCTGATCCTGGGAGTGAGCCTCTCCCCAAAGCCAACTCCTTCAGGAGCCCATAGCAAAGAGACGCCCCCAGACTGTCCAGGACTCCCTGAGAGGTGCCTCCCCCCAACTGGAGCACCAAGGACCAAAGTGGCAGCATCTAGTGTCAGTGGGGTTCATGTGGCTCAGGCCAGACCCCTGGGCTGGGGACCCGCTCCCATAGCACTGATCGAGGGCCTGGGCCCAGGGTGTTCACATCCCCGCCCTCACCTCTCCCTGAGCCCAGCCTGACTCCTCACCTGGAACAAAGCTGCGGCGCCCATCGGCCTCGCTGCTGCCCGAGTCCCAGGCACTGCTGCTGTCCCATGGGGAGCGGGCCGAGCTGCTGGTGGTGGGACAGGGATCCTCCATCTCCTGCCCTGGGGAGGCTGGAAGGTCCTCAGTGACCGGGCAGGGCGATGCCTCCTGCTGGGAATCAGGGCTGGGCTCCTGGGGCCGCTGCTGCCCACACAACATGCCCCAGAGTCACCCTGCCCGACTCCCCTCCTGCGCTGGGTCCTGCCTGCCCAGCCGCAGCCTGGCCCAGCTCCATTTCGACCTGGCCTCTCCCACCTCGGCGCCTGCGCTGGGAGCGGGTTTTCTCCGCCAGAAGGCTGGGCACTTCCACCTCCTGGCCTGGCCGGGAGCTCCTTCCCCGCCAGTGGGGACGGAGGAGCCGCTCTGCTCCGGGGGAAGATGGCAGCTGCTTCCCTCAGGCTCTGGGGCCACCTGCAGAGCCTTCTTCCTGAACCTCCTCAGGAGCCTGTCCATCCTGGAACCGAGCGGGGAGCGGGCGTGAGTCTGGGGTCGAGGCAGCCTCTCACTAACCAGCCTGTTTGGTCCCTCCCCATCCCTGCCCCAGCCAGAGCAGATCCTCCTCCCCCACAGGGGTGCATGTAATGCAATCTACACGCACTGGCAGGAGTTCATTGCATGATCTGCTTCCTGCTGTTTGGTTCTGGGCTGTTGGAGTACGGGCTTGCAACCATCTGTGCACACATATTATACTAATTGCATCTAGACCACATCTCCCTAGTTTGTTTGTGAGAATGTCCTTATTAACACCAAGATGGATCACATCTACTGTTTACCCACTTCCACTAGGCCCGTAACCCTGCAAAAGAAGGAGCTAGGATTGGTTTGGAATGATTTGTTCTTGACAAGTCCACGCTCACTAGTCCTAAGAACCAAATTGTCCTGTAGGTGCTGACAAACTGATTGTTTAATAAGGAGTTCCAGTATCTTTCCAGGTATGTTAATGGATGGGAAGATGTTCTTTTTCAGGGATCTCTGACGAGAACTGGGGCACAGCACTTAGTTTGTTGAGGCCATAAAATGGAGACAGGCACCTCTTCTCTTCTCCCAGCACCCCAGATACCTAAAAGGGTGGGACTCACATCCCTCAATGGGCTTTAAAAAAGACAATGGTTACAATGTGGCCCCGACCATTTCTGGTTTCTGCAGACTAGATGTTTTAGCAAAGTTTAGAATTCCTTGGTGCTCAACACCGTGAAACTCCCCTTTCTCCTTCACAAAGGGCTTTAACGCCCCTTATCTCACCCAGGCTCTCGACTGCCCAAAGTTGGAGAATTGTCCCTGTTCCCACTACAGAGCACCCCCCACGACACACACACAGAGTCCTCCTGGTGGTGGGAGGGGAACAGAGGAAAGGACAGAAGACGTAAGAGATGAAGAGAAAGGAGGGAGGGATGGAGGAAAAGGTAAAACAAAAAGGACAAACCCTAATGTCCCCAGTGATTCTAAGGGACAAAATCCCAGGTGGGGAATAAAATTCGACCACCTTAAGCTAGTGTTTTCCATGCCTAGAATTCAGCTGGCGCCAGATGCATCAGACTGAACAGGTTCCAAACCTCTCGGAGGCTCTTACCTTCTAAACAGGGACGTCTGTTTTCTAGTCAAATCAGGAAAAAGAAAAGAGAAAACTCAAAAGAGGTTCCTCCTGGCGCTCATGTACGTGAACCTAAATACTCTCTCAGTCCTCAAAGAGAGACCTCGAGAAGGAGACTTGCTGAAGCAAAGCTACAGGGAACTCTGAGGTTTCCCTGGCCCTGCGCCCCTGTCCTGCCTGGCTGATGTCAGCATCTCTCTGTGAGGTCACCACCTCCCCAGCACCTTCGACCAATAGGCTGAAGTCCTGCAAAAGGCCTTTGTGATGTCACTGCCACACCCACTCCTCCCCTGCAGTGTTAATGTCCTGCCACAGGGCAGACACTTTGGAGGTTTGAGCTACACAAAGAGGAGACACTTAGATCTCAAAAATTAGATAAGATGTTTCAGTCTGAGCTAAGTAGTTGCTGCTCTTAACAATTGAAACATAATAAAATACAAATAAAATAGACTATTTCAGCCATTCTATTATGTCATAATCTGATCTGAGTAAACACGATAGGACACCTCATCTTATGCACTGCTCCTAGTGACACTCTCCAATAGATCCCCATCCTCCACCCGCCGGGAGGTAGGTAGGAGCGGATTGTTATCCCTACTTGAAAGAGGGAGAAGCTAAGGCTGAGAAAGGAGAATTGACTTGTCTTAGGTCACACAGCCAGTCCGTGGCAGAGTTGGGAATAGGACCCAAGAGCCCTGATTTTCAAACTAACCATCGGATCTTGAATTTCAGACATTGAATGACCTGAATAAAGTGCTCTCAAGTGAGTTCCAGACCAGCAAGAGTTCATAGTAATTATTCAGCAAGTATTTTAGGAGAACTGGAATGGTAGAGAAAATAATGAACTGCAGAGAAGCAGCAAAATTTGTCGAACATATGACTGGTTATGACTATTTACTTGGTCTTAAAAGAAAACAACAGGGACCTGAGTCTCCTCCCTGTCAATAACCCCCTGCTCAGCCAATCAGGGTAGAGACCGAGGGGCGGGAGGATGAGGGTTCTCACCAGAGAGCCCAAAGGATGGCCCAGGTCACCGCTGGGGATCACAGTCTGAGCACTATTTCAGCCCCACATTTTTCAGTGGACCTCCCACAATGGGAGTTGTAGAGCACCCCCCACGACACACACACCCATCCTGGTGGTGGGAGGGGAACAGGGAAAGGACAAAAGAAGTAAGAGATGAAGAGAAAGGAGGGAGGGATGGAGGAAAAGGTAAAAGAAAAAGGACAAACCTTAATGTCCCCAGAGATTCTAAGGGACAAAATCCCAGGTGGGGAATAAAATTTGGCCACCTTAAGCTAGTGTTTTCCATGCCTAAAATTCAGCTGGCGCCAGATGCAGAAGAGTGAACAGGTTCCAAACCTCTCAGAGGCTCTTACCTTCTAAACAGGGACGTCAGTTTTCTAGTGAAATCAGGAAAAAGAAAGGAGAAAACTCAAAAGAGGTTCCTCCTGGTGGTCACATACATGAACCCAAATACTCTCTCAGACCTCAAAGAGAGACCTCGAGAAGGAGACTTGCTGAAGCAAAGCCACAGGGGTCTCTGAGGTTTCCCTGGCCCTGCGCCCCTGTCCTGCCTGGCTGATGTCAGCATCCCTCTGTGAGGTCACCACCTCCCCAGCACCTTTGGCCAATAGGCTGAGGTGCTGTAAAAGACCTCTGTGATGTCACTGCCACACCCACCCCTCCCCTGCAGTGCTACTGTCCTGCCACAGGCCAGACACTTTGGAGGTTTGAGCTACTCCCTGTGGATCACCCCGCTCAATGAGTGTTCATTCTAGGAAGCAAGCCGGCTAGACAGTAAAACATCACAAGCTGCTCCCAATGCTACACTCGGTTTCTCAGAAATGAGTAGACTTTATGGGCAGCAGAGACCGTTAGAGCATCTAATCTGACCCCCTGCATATCACAGGCCTCCTGTCTACCACAATAGCTACTTTTGGGGCAAACACATTCCGGAAAGGCATCTAGTCTTTATTAATGACATCAAGAGATGGAGAATCCACCACTTTCCTTAGTAGCTTCTTCCTGTGGTCAATCATCCTCGCTGTTGAATATTTGTGCCTTATTTGTCATAGGAATTTGTCTCTTTTCCCCTTCCAGCCATTGGGTCTTGTTCTGTCTTTCTCTGCTCGATTAAAGAGCCCTTTAATACCCAATATTTTCTCTCCATTAAGGCATTTCAACACTTCAGTGAAGTCACCTTTCAATCTTCTTTTGATAAGCTAAACAGGTTGAGCTCTTTCAATAGTTCACTAGAAGGCATTTTTCTCCAGCCCTCAGAACATTTGGTGGCTCTTTGCTGCCCCAGCTCCAATTTCTAGGACCATCTTTTTCAAAGGAGGACACCAAGACTGGAGGCAGTATTCCAATAGTAGTCTCACTGCTGCTGTGTCACCTCCCTATCCTACTCACGGCTCTGCTCCTTCGTCTAATGATGGCTTTAGCCCTGTTCACCACAGCATCACACTGGGAGCTCATGTTGAGTGGCTTCTCCACTTTGGCCCCTAAATCCTTTTCAGAGTCACTGCTTTCCTGGATACACGTCCCCATTCTGGAGGTGTGGCCGGCGTGCCTTGTGGCTACATATAGGACCTTGCATTGGGCTCTGCTCAAACTTGTTTTCTTTGAATGGGTCCAGCTGGCCGAATGAGCCAGATCGCTGTGTATCACTGCCCTCTCGCCATCAGGATTTACCACTCTGCCTGTATTTTGTCACCCCCCAATCTTATCCGCAGTGATTGTATGTTTTCTCCCAACAATTATTTTAAAAAATTAGTCCTTGAGAGCTTCTTCAGACCCTTAGTACCCAGGACCTGCTCCCCACAGCACAGTGAGAAATGCTGTCCAGCCCTGCTGGTACATATGGGATAAGCACAGAACAAACGTACCTTTAGGAGCTGTGTTGTCCATAGGCTCTGAACAACATGTGGGGGTCAGCAGATTACAAACGCACGACAGACCTGTAGTGTAGACAGGTCCCAACTGTGTCTCGGTTTCCCACCCTGTAAAATGGGGAGAACAAACAAAACCTTGATTAGCTCCATTTGATAGCTGGGGAAACCGAGGCACCCAGCGGTGCAGAGACTCGCTCATGGTCCCAAAGCCAGGAATAGAAAACAGCAGATCTGATAGCCAGGCCTGGGACCTAACCCTGATTTTCCTGGCCTTGCTGCTCTAAGTTTAGTCACAGCCTCCATGTCTTTTCCCCCGTGTCCCTTAACCCCACGTCACTGCAGAAGAGAGATTTTCTGGTAGCCAGCTGGCTCTCCTGCATGTGGATGTCGTTCCAAAAGACGTGCTCTGGCTCAGTCCCATGCTATGGTTGGCTGAAGGAACCACTTGGTCACATTCTAGGCCCTGAGTTATACAGGAGGGGCGACTAGATGCACAGAATGGTCCTTTCTGACCTGAACCTCTATCAATCGCTACATTTTCTGCTGCTAGGAAGAGAACTCTGGACCTATTTTCTCTCATTCACTTTCAGTCGGAATAATTTCAATCCAGGCCAAAGGATTTCCTCTTCCATTGTGTCTTCAGCACCTTTGGGAGCAACCAGTTACTGTTACCCACAGGTTTCCAGTTTCAACTTGTCCCAGGGTGAGATGGCCAGGAAAGGGGTTGGAGCTCAACTGCACCTGGCCCAGGTGATGCAGCTCCCAAGGGCGAAGGGAATAAGTGTGGGGGTCACGTGACAAGACGCAGCCTGTGACTAGGACCCAGGCCTGCTGAGAGATAGAAGGGCAGCCTGTGCTCAGCCAGGAGAGAGACCCCAAGGGAAGCAGGCATGGGAGGGGCTTGGAGCGTCCTTTAAAGGTCAGGGACAAGCTGGGAAGGGGCCAGGCTGAGCACTAAGGACAAGGCCCTAGGAGGGAAAGACAGGGCAGTTTAGGAGATGGGGCAGATAGTCCAGTTGGTTTCGGCTCCCAGGACCAGACACCCAGAGGTGAAGGTGGTTGTCGGGGCTTCTGTCCTTCTTCCCCAGTGTAGATTTGATAGTGGAGAAGACTGATGCCGTAAGGGGGAAGTGAGTTACCCCAAGGTCACCCAGTGAGTTTATATCACGAATGCATAGTCGGAAGGATCCAATAGAAACATGGATTTTCCAGTCTCTTCTTTCTAGGAGTCCCCAGGGCTAAGGTAAAACCCCTGCGGCCCCTCCCCATTCTGCTCACCTCCAAGATGTGCTGGAGTTTGTCTGTGCTGGGGGGTGCTGTCAGCAGGATCGAGAGCTCGTCATCCATGTTCTCTGGGCAGGCCTTGCTCAGAGCCTGCCAGCGGAGGGACACCAGGGGTCAGGAGCCTGCATTAGCACCGGTGTGCCATTGACCAGGAGCCGGCTGAGGTAAGCGCCGCCTGGCCGGAGCTCACACCCAGAAACCCTACCCCAGCCCTGAGCCCCCTCCCGCACCCAAACTCCCTCCCAGAGTCCGCACCCCAACCCTCTGCCCCAGCCCGGATCCCCCTCTGGCACCCTAAACCCCTAATCTCCAGCCCAATCCCAGAGCCCGCATCCCCACTGGAGCCCTCACCCCTCCCTGCACTCCAACCCCCAGCTCCAGCCCAGTGAAAGTGAGTGAGGGTGTGAGCGCGAGCGACTGAGGGAGGTGGGCTGGGCTGGAGTGAGTGGGGGTGAGGCCTTGGGGAAGGGCATGAAAGGGGTTGGGTC
>NW_027055170.1:0-8536 GCF_011386835.1 Chrysemys picta bellii | reverse complement strand
GGGTTCGGGCTTCAGCTTGAGCCCCGGGCGGTGGTAAGGTGGCCGGGTGCCCGGTTTTCGACCAGAAAATCTGGTTGAAAAGGGGATCTGATAGTGTCCGGTCAGATCTACTGACTGGACACCCAAAGTCCAGTTACTGCGGGTGAGGGAGGTGGGGAGGTGCCAGGTCATCACCCACACCAGCCCCTACTCAACCGGGGCCGCCACCTACCCACATCATGCGGCTGCAGCTCCCAACAGGCAAATTGCTCCTGACCTGGGCGGGGAAGAGGGGAAGAGCAGTGAGCAACAGTGGAAGGGGAGAAGAGGACCAAATTGGGGGCAGGGCCTCGGGGGGGAAGAGGCAGGGCAGAAGAGGTCCAGCACTCCTGCATGAGTGTCCGGTTTTTAAATATTACAAAGTTGGCAAACCTAGGCAGTGGGCTTGACTTGGGCTTCAGCTTCTGCATGTATCTTAGATTTGCGGGGGCCCTGCTTGCCACCCCCAGAGCCTGCACCCAGCACCCCAAACCGCCTCCCGCACCCAGACTCCCTCCCAGAGCCCGCACTCAAACTTCCTCCCAGAGCCTGCACCCCAAACCCCCTCCCGCACCCAGACTCCCTCCCAGAGCCCACAGCCACTCCTACACCCCAGCCCCCTGCCTCAACCCAGAGCCTGCACCCAGCACCCAAACTCCATCTCAGAGCCTGCACCCCTCCCGCACTCAAACTTCCTCCCAGAGTCTGCACCCCAAGCCCCCTCCCGCACCCAGACTCCCTCCCAGAGCCCGCACTCAAACTTCCTCCCAGAGTCTGCACCCCAAACCCCCTCCCGCACCCAGACTCCCTCCCAGAGCCTTAGGCAGGTGTAGGGGGAGTCGGGACTTGGACCCATTCTGGGCAATGCCAAAAATTATACAAACCTGACGCCCCTGTGTGTACCCCCAGGGGTATGCGTATCCCTGATTGAGAACCACTGCTCTAGCAGATGGGTTCCCAACCTGGGGGGCACAGCCACCCTGCCCTTTCCTTATTGCGAAATGGGACAGGGTCTTGGCTAGATTGGAAGGGGACTCTGGGAGGGTCCTAGTATAGGAAAGGGAGTGTCCATATGGGGAAGGTTGAACGCCTACTGCTCTAGTACTTTGGGTTGTTAGAAGCTGTCACAACGAGGTCTATACTATATAGGCTTGATCCAAAACCTATTGAAGCCAATGGAAGTCTTTCCATTGATTTCAATGGTCTTTGGGTCAGGCTGCAAGCCAGGAAGTATGGTGATGGTGTAGTAATCAGGACTTGGGTGCTGTATTTATGCTGGGATGTGTTGTAGGAGGGTATCACATACAGTCACAGTCAAAGACCGAGTACTGTAACAGTCATTACTAATATTACTACATGGATCCCGCAACTGCTGATCTTTTAATGGTGACCCTTGCACCTCAGATGCCTGAGAAGTAGGTGTCTGACACCACTAAATGCACATCCTGACGTGCATGGCAGCACTCCTAGGTTGGCCACTGTAATGGTTTAACTAGTCCTCTTGCCTCACTGTGAGTGATATGGTTTTGCAGCAGAAGCCTCATCAGCCACTGGGGCCCTGTAATAGAAAGGAGTAAAACAGAGCCCCTGAGAAGCTGGAGAGGACCTGCAACCCCCAGACAGGGCTTTCTCTGGGCTCCAGTAGTTATCAGCTCCCCGTGGGATCAGGACGAGGCCTTTTGTAAATTACACTTTTCCCTGTATGCTTCAGCTCTTTGGAGTCTATTTCAACCCAAGAGAGAGGACAGATTTCATTCTGACTGTTATGGATGGCCTGACGAATCACTGCAACAATAACTGCCAGCCAACTGCAGAGGGATTGCTGTCTGCCATGGTGAACAGCGGTGGGACTAAGGTGGAGAAGGTATGGGGCGCTGCTGCTGAGATGGACAGAAACTAGAATTCCCCGTGCTGGGAACAGTCATACGTTCAGAGAGTTTAAGGCCAGAAGGAACCATCAGATATTCTAGTCTGATTCCTGTATATTGGAAAACATAATCCCAACTATACATACAAACGGAGGGGGTCTAAATCAGCTGTTACCACTCAAGGGTGGAGTCATCATGGACAATTCTCTGAAAACATCCACTCAGTGTGCAATGGCAGTCAAAAAGGCTACCAGAATGTTAGGAAGCATTAGGAAAGGGATAGATAATAAGACAGAAAATATCATATTGCCTCTGTATAAATCCATGGGATGCCCACACCTATAAATTCATGAATGGTGTGGAGAAAGTAAATAGGGAAGTTTTATTTATCCTTTCACACACACACACAGACACACACACACACACACACACACACACACACACACAAACCTGGGTTAATACAAACCTAAGGAAATATTTCTTCACACAGCACAACTCGTAACTCATTGCCAGGGGATGTCGTGAAGGCCAAAAGTATAACCAGGTTCAAAAAAGAATTAGAGAAGTTCCTGGAGGACAGGTCCATCAATGTCTATTAGCCAAGGTGGTCAGGGGTGCAACACCGTGCACAGGGTGTCCCTACGCCTTCTGATTGAAACTGGGACTGGGTGACAGGGGATGGATCACTCGATAAATTGCCCTGTTCTGTTCATTTCTTCTGAAGCATCTGGCACCAGCAGAAGACAGGATACTGGGCTAGATGGACAATTGGTCTGACCCAGTATGGCCATTCTTATGTTACCCCTGTATTGTGCCTAGATAGGACTCATCTGCTTTGAGCCATTGATATGTGGTCTTTGCGACAATGCACCTTGTAAGGCTCTGAAATGAGCCCTGCCAATAATATAGGAAATTGTGACTTTTAGGCAAAACCTAGAGGCTAACTCTGATTCTCCAGGGATGCTGAGGTTCCCTCTTGCCCCAGCTGCAGGATGGGTTGAGAGTCTTGTCCTGTCTCATCTGGTTCCCTCTCTCTCAGGCAGCAGACCTTGTGGCTGGGGTTTGCAGCCAGTTGGATTCAGTCCAGCAGCCCAGCTCCAGGACCCTGATGAAGAAGTTAGTGGCCCTGCTGGCTGGCGAGGCGGAGCATCTGGACACAGTGATCTCATGCCTTCTGGACTACTCCTTCCCTACAGACAGGTACGAAATGCCTCCACTCTTCAGGCCTCGCGTGATCCTTTGAGGCCCTATATGAGAACCTCACCACTGAGCACATTGTTTGGTCTTACTAAGGCAAAGTATAAAGCACTGACTGTTGAGGACTGAATCTCCCCCCTCTACATGGGGCAAATTACCTGCCCTCTCCTCCTGATGGCTCTTCTCTTTTCAGCCACAAACCACAGCGAGCGAAATCCGCCTGTCAGAGATTCCTCTCCCCCATTCCCTGAATGTGTCTCCCCATGTGCAAGGCAGGAGCTCTCATTCCCAGTCCCCCTCTCCCGGCCCCTGGGACTTGTTAGAGATCTGCCTGTGGGAGGGGTTCTCAAAAGCACAGTCCCCCGCACCTATGGTCAGTGCTCATGGGTCCTGGAGCAGGGGGTGGATTTAAGTCTGTGTTCTTGAGTTCACTATCCCTTTGCTACTCCGGCTGGCAAGCGCAGAGCTCATTCCGCCGTTCTCCTTCATCTGAACGTACAGATAGTGAGCCTAGGTGGAACGTTTGCTGTCTGAAGCACATTTGTGTTTGGGCAGGAAAAGTTGAGCAACAGTGATTACGCAAAGCGTGGTTTTATGATGGATGATCCCAAGCGGTGAGTTCCAAAAACAATCCATATCAGCAGGGCCGGCTCCAGGCACCAGCAAAACAAGCAGGTGCTTGGGGCGGCACATTTCTAGGGGCGGCATTCTGGAATCGGCCATCATAGATGCTGACTCCGGGGCATGGGGAAAAAGTGCCCCCGCCACCCCAGCTCGCCGCCCCAGCTCGCCTCCGCTCCGCCTCCACCTGCTTCCCTGAGCGCGACGCCGCCGCTCTGCTTCTCCCCCCTCCCTTCCAGGCTTGCTGCGCGCGAAACAGCTGTTTCGCGCAGCAAGTCTGGGAGGGAGGAGAAGCCGAGCAGCAGGGTGCTCGGGGGAGGCGGCGGTGGTGGAGCGGAGGTGAGCTGGAGTGGGGAGCGGTTCCTCTACCCCCCGTTACTTCCTGCGCCCCCCCCACCCTAGCTCACCTCCGCTCCGCCTGCTCCCCTGAATGCGCCGCCGCTCCGCTTCTCCCCCCTCCCTCCCAGGCTTGCCACGCGCGAAACAGCTGTTTTGCGCAGCAAGGCTGGGAGGGAGGGAGGAGAAGCTGAGCGGGGGGCGCTCAGGGGAGGCGGAGGTGAGCTGGAGCGGGGAGTGGTTCCTCTACCCCCTGTTACTTCCTGCGCCCCCCGACCCTAGCTCACCTCCGCTCCGCCTGCTCCCCTGAACGCGCTGCTGCTCCGCTTCTCCCCCCTCCTTCGCCTGAGAGGGAGGGGGGAGAAGCAGAGCGGCAGCGCATCCGGGGGAGCAGGCGGAGCAGAGGTGAGCTAGGGCGGGAGTTCGCGGCGGCCCCCAGGAAGCAATGGAGGGGGGAAATGTGGCACGCCCGGGGAGGAGGCGGGGCTGGGGATTTGGGGAAGGGGTTTGGAAGGGGTGGAGTTGGGGCGGGGCTGGGAGAGGGGGGCATGAAAAAAAAAGTGGGGGCGGCCAAAAAATTTTTTGCTTGGGGCGGCAAAAATCCTAGAGCCAGCCCTGCATATCAGAGGACTCCACTGAAACCCTCCCTCACACAGTTGTTGGCTGAGCGCTGCGGAGATCTGAGCCACGCTGCTGTATGCCCGCTCCCTTTTTTTTTTAAAGGGAATTTAATGCTGGTGAAAGGTGCCCAATTGACACCTTTGGATAATGAAGACCTCAGCTGCAGCCCAGGAAGTGACGATGAAGCTTCCTCCACACTGCCCCTAACAACACTCTGAGCTCATAGCTGGAGGGGCTGCCGACTAGGCAAGAAAGGCTCATTCAGCCTCCATGTCCCGTTCAATCCCTGAACCTACCAACAAGGGCCAAGTATGGTAGTTGACTCTGTAATGTGGACAGCGTGCACTGGGCACTGGTCCGAGACCCTTAGTTCATTTCATATAGGACATCTGCTGCCAGAGAAGCTGTATTAGCCATTAGCCATCAGCCTCTCGGTATTAGCCATCAGCCAGTAACAGGTCGTGACCAACTGAGGCCAGATTCACACTGGTAGCCTTGAGCTGAAATGCTCCATATCCTGTGTCAGTGATTCTCAATCTGAGGTCCATGGAGTCCTTGTTCATGCTCCACATTGAATTGCACAAGCTCTGGGGACTGGACTGCTGGGCAGGGCATTGGCTCCACAGGAGGATTTCTCTTACAAAGAGATTACATTGGTGAAGAGGTTTAATAGCTTTTCTCCTAAGCCATCCAGTCCCTCATGTTGCCGTATTTCTGAATTTCTAGCAATGCGGCCGAGCTATGGCAGCTCCTATCTGCTGGCCCGGCCCTCGGAGGACAGGTGATGGAGAACCTGGTTGTGAAGCTGCAGAGTCACCACAGCTCTGAGCACCAAGCCTCTCACACGTCTGCTGCTGTAAGTCACTGTTCGAACATCCATAGCCCCATACAGTTAAATCTATCCTATGTCTCTGTCACAAGGCACACTCACCGCCAACGCGCCTCCTCATGCCAGGACATGATGTTGCAGGGCTTATTCCACACTGGTGTCCCCTTGTCCAGCCTCCTGGTTCTGCAACACTCCGCAGGTTCCATGGTCTGGCCCTCTGGCCACGTCACCTCTTCCAGGGTTAACAGAAAAGTCCAATATGGGAAAACCCAACATGTAGTGGCCTCTGTGCCAGGCCCTCAGCCCCCATCTGAGCCTCATCATTCTTGGTTTCTTAGTCCTGAGGTCGGTACTTTGCCTCTTGCTGGGGAACCCAGACCTGACCTCTGCTCTGGGTTCCAGCCCACGGACCCCATGATAGGCTGCTAAGGACTGTTCCTTCAATCCCTCACCACTTCCCTGAGCTGCTCCTCCCTTTTTCCTGCTTGTTAGCAACTCCCATGGGTCTGCAGCTTCTGCTTTTCCCGCCCTGGATTTGTGGCTTCTTGTGACTTCTTCCCACCCAACTTCTGAGGAACTTCCTCAAAGCTGTTCCCAGCCTCCCTGGCAGCAGCTGGGCTGTGTTTCAAACAGTCCTTCTGGTTTCCCTCCATAAGATAGGAGTCCCTGACCCCTAGCCTTCCTCCTGGAGGTGGCATTTACTTCAGGCAGTCCCTCCACCTCTCCTGCAGGCAGGACTCCCCCAGTCTCCTCCTTTATGCTGGGTTGTAAGTTAGCCAACTGTGGGGCCTTAGCCAGATTCTCCTGGTGGCCCTTTTCCCCCAATCAGTCCTCAGGCTCAGAGGGTTCAGGCATAGGTGCTGGAACTGGGGGAACGGGGGTGCTCTAGCACCCCCTGACTTGAAGCAGTTTCCATCATATACAGGGTTTACAGTTTGGTTCAATGGCTCTCAGCACCCCGACTACACAATGTGTTCCAGCACCCCTGGGTTCAGCCTTCTCCTGCTGGTGTTTTCTCTGTTAGGAGGGAGGAGGCAGCATGTATGCTGATCCCCTTCCTAAAGCTCATCCCAATTCACTGGGAGAGAGGGGAGTCCTGGCCCTCCCATTTTGCAAGGCTCCTGGTCCCAGGTCCTTACAGAAACATAACAGGAGTTCCTCCTGAACACGACTTATTCCTTGGATCACTTCTTCCCTACCAGTATTTCCCAGCTCCTTACGTATATCAGACATCTCAAAATCTGACAGGGCCACGCCACGCCACGTGACAAGGGTGGGCTGACCCCTAGCATCGCTACCTTTACAGGGACAGACTATCCCCTCCGTTTTGGGGCTACTCCATAATGTCCTGACAAACCCTTGGGGGAGGGTTCCATTCATCGCATCCATGTTGGAGCTCTGAGAAACCCCTGTGACACTGTCTGCCCTGGTGCCAGCTCAGGATAGGGTTGCAGGCTAATTCACTCAGATGCTAATAGAAATCAAAGGAGCGTCAAAAACTATTGTAGTGTAATCAGGCAGTTCACCTGTGTGTTTGTTTAGTTCAAAGGAAAAGTTAAAGGAAACACTTATCTTTATAACCTGTTGATTGCTATTGTATTGTGTATATCCCTGTAATTAGTTAACCCTAGATCAAAAGTGTGCGTTGGTGTTAAAAGATGAGAATGAACTTGATGTGTAAAGTTTATGAAAACTAATGAAGGATTCTTGTTTGCTATTACATTACATTGGCATCGTGTATATCCCTGTAATTAAATTACCCATCAAACACAATTGGAGCCTTGGAAATGTAAATGAAGAAGACTGCTAACTTCAAAGCAAGAGCTACTGTGTTTGACAACGGAAATTCACAGACTAAGTCTGAATTTCCTACTCATCAAAACCCACTTGGGTAAAGACACTGTTCAGATTGGTTTCTGGAAAAGCTATAAAATAGATGTCAAGGAATGATCCTGTTTGGACTCTTACAGGGAAGATGCCAAATGCAAAATGGAGATCCCCAGAAACATCTGGGTTCCTGAAAAGACTTTTAGGAAACCAAGAGATTACTACATCTCTGCTATCATTTGGGATTTACAAATTTTGACTCACCTGTTAATGTATTTTACCTGCTTTAACCTCTCAATAACTCTCATTTATTTTTCCTAGCTAATAAATCTTTAGTTAGTTTACTAGAGAATTGGCTGCCAGTGTTGTTTTTGGTGCGAGATCCAGAGTACCAATTGACCTAGGGTAAGTGACTGACCCTTTGGGGTTGGGAGTAACCTGATGTGGTGTGATTTTTGGTTTTAATAACCTTTAATCACAAAGTTCAGTTTGTCTGGGTGGCAAGATAGGCTGGAATGTCTAAGGGGACTGTCTGTGGTAAGACTGTCCTTGGTAAAACTGGTACTGTAATCCAGGAATGCACAATTGTTACTGGCTTTGTGAAATCCAATTATAGAATATACTACTAGTTTGGGGTGCCTGCCCTATTTTATGACAGTCTGATCTAAGATTGGCACTCACAGTTGTGAACCACTCCAGAGAGCGTGACAATTGGCGTAGTCATCACAGGAGTCACATGCCACAGGTCAATTGGGCTTAAAGATCATAACCCAACACTATTTAAAGTTTAAATTTGATATGGAGAGTTTTAAGGGTTAAAGATGAGTTACAATGGGTGAATCACAATCCTATGAGAGTCTTGACTCAAAAGAATTTGAAAAAGTATGTAAAGAAAGGGGGCTACTGTTAAGAAGAAAGCCGCGGAACATGAACTGAGAGATTTGCTCATGGACTTTGACCAAAAAGCAGGATCTCAGCCCCCCTATACCCCAGATGCAGAAGAAAAGGCCCCTCTGAGGCACTTGGAAGCCAAGAAACAATGCGAGCATGAAAGAATGATGGTGGAAGTCCAAATGAGGGAGAAGAAAGATGCCGAGGAAGCTGATGAAAGAGCCACTCTTCTCTTCATTAATTTATGCTCTCCCATTCTTAGTCCCATGAGGCATTACCCCCACCCCAAGCATGCTGTCTCTGCAGCCCCTGCAGGTCAGGAAGCTCT
>NW_027055169.1:0-8538 GCF_011386835.1 Chrysemys picta bellii | reverse complement strand
CAAGTTATTAGTACCTTTGGACACAGACTGGCTAACCTAGTGAGGAGGGCTTTAAACTAGGTTCGACGGGGACAGGTGAGCAAAGCCCACAGGTAAGTGGGGAACATGGAGACCGGGGAGATGGGTCAAAAACGAGAGGGAGTGTGGGCTATATTGTCAGAGAGAAAGGAGGGTCAGGACAAAACTGGGAGGAAAGATCAAACCAGTATCTTAGATGCCTATATACAAATGCGAGAAGTATGGGGAATAAGCAGGAAGAACTGCAAGTGCTAATAAATAAATACAACTATGACATTGTTGGCATCACTGAAACTTGGTGGGATAATACACGTGATTGGAATGTTGGTGTGGATGGGTACAGCTTGCTCAGGAAGGATAGACAGGGGGAAAAGGGAGGAGGTGTTGCCTTGTATATTAAAAATGTACACACTTGGACTGAGGTAGAGATGGACATAGGAGACGGAAGTGTTGAGAGTCTCTGGGTTAGGCTAAAAGGGGTAAAAAACAAGGGAGATGTCATGCTAGGAGTCTACTACAGGCCACCTAACCAGGTGGAAGAGGTGGATGAGGCTTTTTTTAAGCAACTAACAAACTCATCCAAAGCCCAAGATTTGGTGGTGATGGGGGACTTCAACTATCCGGCTATATGTTGGGAAAATAACACAGCGGGCACAGACTATCCAACAAATTCCTGGACTGCATTGGAGACAACTTTTTATTTCAGAAGGTTGAAAAAGCTACTGGGGGGAAGCTGTTCTTGACTTGATTTTAACAAATAGGGAGGAACTCGTTGAGAATTTGAAAGTAGAAGGCAGCCTGGGTGAAAGTGATCATGAAATCATAGAGTTTGCAATTCTAAGGAAGGGTAGAAGGGAGAACAGCAAAATAGAGACAATGGATTTCAGGAAGGCAGATTTTGGTAAGCTCAGAGAGCTGATAGGTAAGGTCCCATGGGAATCAAGACTGAGGGGAAAAACAACTGAGGAGAGTTGGCAGTTTTTCAAAGGGACACTATTAAGGGCCCAAAAGCAAGCTATTCCGCTGGTTAGGAAAGATAGAAAATGTGGCAAAAGACCACCTTGGCTTAACCATGAGATCTTGCATGATCTAAAAAATAAAAAGGAGTCATATAAAAAATGGAAACTGGGACAGATTACAAAGGATGAATATAGGCAAACAACACAGGAATGCAGGGGCAAGATTAGAAAGGCAAAGGCACAAAATGAGCTCAAACTAGCTACGGGAATAAAGGGAAACAAGAAGACTTTTTATCAATACATTAGAAGCAAGAGGAAGACCAAAGACAGGGTAGGCCCACTGCTTAGTGAAGAGGGAGAAACAGTAACAGGAAACTTGGAAATGGCGGAGATGCTTAATGACTTCTTTGTTTCGGTCTTCACCGAGAAGTCTGAAGGAATGCCTAACATAGTGAATGCTAATGGGAAGGGGGTAGGTTTAGCAGATAAAATAAAAAAAGAACAAGTTAAAAATCACTTAGAAAAGTTAGATGCCTGCAAGTCACCCGGGCCTGATGAAATGCATCCTAGAATACTCAAGGAGCTAATAGAGGAGGTATCTGAGCCTCTAGCTATTATCTTTGGAAAATCATGGGAGACGGGAGAGATTCCAGAAGACTGGAAAAGGGCAAATATAGTGCCCATCTATAAAAAGGGAAATAAAAACAACCCAGGAAACTACAGACCCCAGTGAGTTTAACTTCTGTGCCAGGGAAGATAATGGAGCAAGTAATTAAGGAAATCATCTGCAAACACTTGGAAGGTGGTAAGGTGATAGGGAACAGCCAGCATGGATTTGTGAAGAACAGCAGAGGCTAACAGCAGGAGTTTGCCTGGGAGCTGTCCAAGAGGAGGTACGCTAAGTGCTGCATCAGGGGGGCTGTGTTGGTGGGCCTTGAGTGGGCCTGACTGGTATATAAGGGCAGTCAGCAGCGAACCAGCTGAGCGGCGAACAGCAGAGGCTAACAGCAGGAGTTTGCCTGGGAGCTGTCCAAGAGGAGGTACGCTAAGTGCTGCATTAGGGGGGCTGTGTTGGTGAGTATCTGAGTGCCTGCTGCTGGGACAGTTGGTCAGTTTGACCGTGTGCTTGATTGCTTGCTTGTTTGTTTGAAAAGTGTGAATTGGGAGTGCTTTGTTCCAGGTGGGCCTTGAGTGGGCCTGACTGGTATACAAGGGCAGTCAGCAGCGAACCAGCTGAGCGGCGAACAGCAGAGGCTAACAGCAGGAGTTTGCCTGGGAGCTGTCCAAGAGGAGGTATGCTAAGTGCTGCATTAGGGGGGCTGTGTTGGTGGGCCTTGAGTGGGCCTGACTGGCATATAAGGGCAGTCAGCAGCGAACCAGCTGAGCGGTGAACAGCAGAGGCTAACAGCGGGAGTTTGCCTGGGAGTTCGCGTGGGGAGAGCGCACTGAGGCTTTCATCTGCAGGTTTCTCCGAGTAGTTCCTGCAACAGTTGAGGAAGCTCCTAAGAGGTGATATGGAAGGTGAGCGATCAGCTGTTGTAACCTGCACAGGTTGTGCCATGTTTGTCTTTCTTCCGCAGGACAGAAGTGACTTTGTCTGTACAAAGTGCAAGCTGGTCTCCATATTGGAGGAGAAGGTTCGAGGGCTGGAGAAACAAGTATCGACTCCCTCCTCAGGGGGACTGAGTCATCTATCTGCCGCCCTGACCGGGAAAACCGAGAGGTCTGCTGCTTGCCAGGAGCTAGGATACACTATGTGACGGAGAGACTGCCGAGACTCATCAAGCCCTCGGATCGCTACCCCTTCCTGCTTCTCCACGTGGGCACCAATGATACTGCCAAGAATGACCTTGAGCGGATCACTGCAGACTACGTGGCTCTGGGAAGAAGGATAAAGGAGTTTGAGGCGCAAGTGGTGTTCTCGTCCATCCTCCCTGTGCAAGGAAAAGGCCGGGGTAGAGACCGTCGAATTGTGGAAGTCAACGAATGGCTACGCAGGTGGTGTCGGAGAGAAGGCTTTGGATTCTTTGACCATGGGATGGTGTTCCAAGAAGAAGGAGTGCTAGGCAGAGACGGGCTCCACCTAACGAAGAGAGGGAAGAGCATCTTCGCCAGCAGGCTGGCTAACCTAGTGAGGAGGGCTTTAAACTAGGTTCACCGGGGGAAGGAGACCAAAGCCCTGAGGTAAGTGGGGAAATGGGATCCTGGGAGGAAGCACAAGCAGGAGAGCGCAAGAGGGGAGGACTCCTGTCTCATGCTGAGAAAGAGGGACGATCATTGAGTTATCTTAAGTGCCTATACACAAATGCAAGAAGCCTGGGAAACAAGCAGGGAGAACTGGAAGTCCTGGCACAGTCAGGGAACTATGATGTGATTGGAATAACAGAGACTTGGTGGGATAACTCACATGACTGGAGTACTGTCATGGATGGATATAAACTGTTCAGGAAGGACAGGCAGGGCAGAAAAGGTGGGGGAGTTGCGTTGTATGTAAGAGAGGAGTATGACTGCTCAGAGCTCCGGTATGATACTGCAGAAAAACCTGAGAGTCTCTGGATAAAGTTGAGAAGTGGGAGCAACAAGGGTGATGTCGTGGTCGGAGTCTGCTATAGACCACCAGACCAGGGGGATGAGGTGGACGAGGCTTTCTTCTGGCAACTAGCAGAAGTTGCTAGATCGCAGGCCCTGGTTCTCATGGGAGACTTTAATCACCCCGATATCTGCTGGGAGAGCAATACAGCGGTGCACAGGCAATCCAGGAAATTTTTGGAAAGCGTAGGGGACAATTTCCTGGTGCAAGTGCTGGAGGAACCAACTAGGGGCAAAGCTTTTCTTGACCTGCTGCTCACAAACAGGGAAGAACTAGTAGGGGAAGCAAAAGTGGATGGGAACCTGGGAGGCAGTGACCATGAGATGGTCGAGTTCAGGATCCTGACACAAGGAAGAAAGGAGAGCAGCAGAATATGGACCCTGGACTTCAGAAAAGCAGACTTTGACTCCCTCAGGGAACAGATGGGCAGGATCCCCTGGGAGAATAACATGAAGGGCAAAGGGGTCCAGGAGAGCTGGCTGTATTTTAAAGAATCCTTATTGAGGTTGCAGGAACAAACCATCCCGATGTGTAGAAAGAATAGTAAATATGGCAGGCGACCAGCTTGGCTAAACAGTGAAATCCTTGCTGATCTTAAACGCAAAAAAGAGGCTTATAAGAAGTGGAAGATTGGACAAATGACCAGGGAGGAGTATAAAAATATTGCTCAGGCGTGCAGGAGTGAAATCAGGAAGGCCAAATCACACTTGGAGTTACAGTTAGCAAGAGATGTTAAGAGTAACAAGAAGGGTTTCTTCAGGTATGTTAGCAACAAGAAGAAAATCAAGGAAAGTGTGGGCCCCTTACTGAATGAGGGAGGCAACCTAGTGACCGAGGATATGGAAAAAGCTAATGTACTCAATGATTTTTTTGCCTCTGTCTTCACGCACAAGGTCAGCTCCCAGATTGCTGCACTGGGCAGTACAGCATGGGGAGAAGGTGACCAGCCCTCTGTGGAGAAAGAAGTGGTTCGCGACTATTTAGAAAAACTGGACGTGCACAAGTCCATGGGGCCAGATGCGCTGCATCCGAGGGTGCTAAAGGAGTTGGCGGGTGAGATTGCAGAGCCATTAGCCATTATTTTTGAAAACTCATGGCGATCGGGGGAGGTCCCAGATGACTGGAAAAAGGCTAATGTAGTGCCCATCTTTAAAAAAGGGAAGAAGGAGGATCCGGGGAACTACAGGCCAGTCAGCCTCACCTCAGTCCCTGGAAAAATTATGGAGCAGGTCCTCAAGGAATCAATTATGAAACATTTAGAGGAAAGGAAAGTGATCAGGAACAGTCAGCATGGATTCACGAAGGGGAAGTCGTGCCTGACTAACCTAATTGCCTTCTATGATGAGATAACTGGCTCTGTGGATGAGGGGAAAGCAGTGGATGTGTTATTTCTTGACTTTAGCAAAGCTTTTGATACGCTCTCCCACAGTATTCTTGCCACCAAGTTAAAGAAGTATGGGCTGGATGAATGGACTGTAAGGTGGATAGAAAGCTGGCTAGATCGTCGGGCTCAACGGGTAGTGATCAATGGCTCCATGTCTAGTTGGCAGCCGGTTTCAAGTGGAGTGCCCCAAGGGTCGGTCCTGGGGCCGGTTTTGTTTAATATCTTTATTAATGATCTGGAGGATGGTGTGGACTGCACTCTCAGCAAGTTTGCAGATGACACTAAACTAGGAGGCGTGGTACATACACTAGAGGGTAGGGATCGGATACAGAGGGACCTAGACAAATTAGAGGATTGGGCAGAAAAAAACCTGATGAGGTTCAACAAGGACAAGTGCAGAGTCCTGCACTTAGGACGGAAGAATCCCAGGCACTGCTACAGACTAGGGACCAAATGGCTAGGTAGCAGTTCTGCTGAAAAGGACCTAGGGGTCACAGTGGACGAGAAGCTGGATATGAGTCAACAGTGTGCTCTTGTTGCCAAGAAGGCTAACGGCATTTTGGGCTGTATAAGTAGGGGCATTGCCAGCAGATCGAGGAACGTGATCGTTCCCCTTTAATCGACATTGGTGAGGCCTCATCTGGAATACTGTGTCCAGTTTTGGGCCCCAAACTACAAGAAGGATGTGGAAAAATTGGAAAGAGTCCAGCAGAGGGCAACAAAAATGATTAGGGGTCTGGAGCACATGACTTATGAGGAGAGGCTGAGAGAACTGGGATTGTTTAGTCTCCAGAAGAGAAGAATGAGGGGGGATTTGATAGCAGCCTTCAACTACCTGAAGGGGGGTTCCAAAGAGGATGGAGCTCGGCTGTTCTCAGTGGTGGCAGATGACAGAACAAGGAGCAATGGTCTCAAGTTGCGGTGGGGGAGGTCCAGGTTGGATATCAGGAAAAACTATTTCACTAGGAGGGTGGTGAAACACTGGAATGCGTTACCTAGGGAGGTGGTGGAGTCTCCTTCCTTGGAGGTTTTTAAGGCCCGGCTTGACAAAGCCCTGGCTGGGATGATTTAGCTGGGAATTGGTCCTGCTTTGAGCAGGGGGTTGGACTAGATGACCTTTTGAGGTCCCTTCCAACTCTGATATTCTATGATTCTATGAAATCATGTCAAACCAATCTGATAGCTTTCTTTGATAGGATAACGAGCCTTGTGGATAAGGGTGAGGCTGTGGATGTGGTATACCTAGACTTTAGTAAGGCATTTGATACGGTCTCGCATGATATTCTTATTGATAAACTAGGCAAATACAATTTAGATGGGGCTACTATAAGGTGGGTGCATAACTGGCTGGATAACCGTACTCAGAGAGTTGTTATTAATAGTTCCCAATCCTGCTGGAAAGCCATAACGAGTGGGGTATCGCAGGGGTCTGTTTTGGGACCGGCGCTGTTCAATATCTTCATCAACGACTTAGATATTGGCATAGAAAGTACGCTTATTAAGTTTGCGGATGATACCAAACTGGGAGGGATTGCAACTGCTTTGGAGGACAGGGTCATAATTCAAAATGATCTGGACAAATTGGAGAAATGGTCTGAGTTAAACAGTATGAAGTTTAAGAAGGACAAATGCAAAGTGCTCCACTTAGGAAGGAACAATCAGTTTCACACATACAGATTGGGAAGAGACTGTCTAGGAAGGAGTACGGCAGAAAGGGATCTAGGGGTTATAGTGGACCACAAGCTAAATATGAGTCAACAGTGTGATGCTGTTGCAAAAAAAGCAAACCTGATTCTGGGATGTATTAACAGGTGTGTTGTGAGCAAGACACGAGAAGTCATTCTTCCACTCTACTCTGCTCTGGTTAGGCCTCAGCTGGAGTATTGTGTCCAGTTCTGGGCACCGCATTTTAAAAAAGATGTGGAGAAATTGGAAAGGGTCCAGAGAAGAGCAACAAGAATGATTAAAGGTCTTGAGAACATGACCTATGAAGGAAGGCTGAAAGAATTGGCTTTGTTTAATTTGGAAAAGAGAAGACTGAGAGGAGACATGATAGCAGTTTTCAGGTATTTAAAAGGGTGTCATAAGGAGGAGGGAGAAAACTTGTTCACCTTAGCCTCTAAGGATAGAACCAGAAGCAATGGGTTTAAAGTGCAGCAAGGGAGGTCTAGGTTGGACATTAGGAAAAAGTTCCTAACTGTCAGGGTGGTTAAACACTGGAATAAATTGAAGAGGGAGGTTGTGGAATCTCCATCTCTTGAGATATTTAAGAGTAGGTTAGATAAATGTCTATCAGGGATGGTCTAGATGGTATTTGGTCCTGCCACGCGGGCAGGGGACTGGACTCGATGACCTCTCGAGGTCCCTTCCAGTCCTATTATCTATGAATGTATGAAAAAAACACTGTTCTCCACCCCCACCCAGGTTGGCCAGGGAGGCGGCTCTAGCAGGGGGGGCAGGAGGGATTCTGGCAGCAGTGAAGTGGGTTGCGGGGAAGTTGAGATCTTGACCCAAGTCATCCCAGACACTAATGCTAAGCCACAGGATGGCAGCATCTAGTGTTAGTGGAGTCCAAACACTATTTCAACCCCACAGTTTTCGAGGAACAGGAGAAAGGACAAAAGAAGTAAGAGATGAAGAGAAAGGAAGGAGGGATGGAGGAAAAGGTAAAACAAAAAGGACAAACCCTAATGTCCCCAGTGATTCTACGGCACAAAATCCAAGGGATGGAATAAAATTCTGCCATCTTAAACTACTGTTTTCCATGCCTAGAATTCAGCTGGCACCAGATGGATCAGACTGAGCAGCTGCCAAAACCTCTTGGAGGCTCTTACCTTCTAAACAGGGACGTCTGTTTTCTAGTAAAATCAGTAAAAGGAAAGGAGAAAACTCGAAAGAGGCTCCTGCACGCACTCACGTACGTGAACCCTAATACTCTCTCAGTCCTCAAAGAAAGACCCCGAGAAGGAGACTTGCTGAAGCAAAGCCACAGGGTCTCTGAGGTTTCCCTGGCCCTGTGCTCCTGTCCTGCCAGGCTGATGTCAGCATCTCTCTCTGAGGTCACCAACTCCCTAACACATTTGACCAATAAGCTGACATCCTGCAAAAGGCCTTTGTGATGTCACTGCCACACCCAACCAAACCCTGAAGTGCTAATGTCCTGCTGCTGGCCTGACACTTTGAAGCTTTGAGGTTGTCATAACTATAAAGGGAAGGGTAACAGCTGTCCTGTGTACAGTACTGTAAAATCCTCCTGGCCAGAGACTCCAAAATCCTTTTCCCTCTAAAGGGTTAAGAAGCTCAGGTAACCTGGCTGGCATCTGACCTAAAAGACCAATAAGGGGACAAGATACTTTCAAATCTTGGGGAGGGGAAGGCTTTTGTTTGTGTTCTTTGTTTGTGTGGGTGTTCGCCCTCGGGACTGAGAGGGACCAGACATCAATCCAGGTTCTCCACATCTTTCTAAACAAGTCTCTCCTATTTCAAACAAGGCGTGTTAGTTTTCCTTTGTTTTCTCAACTTGTAAATGTACCTTTTACTAGAGTGTTTATCTTTG
Source organism: Chrysemys picta bellii (assembly GCF_011386835.1). Classification (NCBI taxonomy): domain Eukaryota; kingdom Metazoa; phylum Chordata; order Testudines; family Emydidae; genus Chrysemys; species Chrysemys picta. Next base: position 31 of record NW_027055169.1, on the reverse strand, counting down.
TTTGCTGTACTTTGAACCTAAGACTAGAGGG
>NW_027055168.1:0-8544 GCF_011386835.1 Chrysemys picta bellii | reverse complement strand
TTACTTGTAAATGGTTGGTTGCTGTTTAGGTTACGTATCGCTATCTACACGATCACTTGATTATGTATTGCACAACACACTCACTCTCTCTAATGGGGATTGAGTTCTATGTGTCTTATGGTTTTATAGTGCTGTCCATCAGTATAGTATCTGAGCGTCCTCTGTGCAAAATCCATATCCACAGCGAAGTCCTTATTATGTATAAACACTGCATTTTATACATGTAGAATTTGATGTGTATGTACATAAGAACAGCCCTACTGGCTCCAATCAAAAGTTCATCTAGCCCAGTATCCTGCCTTCCGACAGTGGCCAATGCCAGGTGCCCCAGAGGGAAAGAACAGAACAGGTAATCATCAAGTGATCCGTCCCGTCGCCCATTCCCAGCTTCTGGCAAACAGAGGTTAGGACACCATCCCTGCCCATCCTGGCTAATAGCCATTGATTGACCTATCCCTCTATAAACTTATCTAGTTATTTTTTGAACCCTGTTATAGTCTTGGCCTTCACAGCATCCTCTGGCAAGGAGATTGACGAGTTGACTGCGCGTTGTGCAAAAAAATACTTCCTTTTGTTTGTTTTAAACCTTCTGCCTATTAATTTCGTTTGGTGACCCCTAGTTCTTGTGTTATGAGACGGAGTAAATAACACTTCCTTATTCACTTTCTCCACACCAGTCATGATTTTATAGACTTCTACCATATCCCATCTTAGCCGTCTCTTTTCAAAGCTGAAAAGTCCCAGTCTTATTAATAGCTCCTCATATGGCAGCCGTTCCATACCCCTAATATTTTGTTGCCCTTTTCTGAACCTTTTCATATATATATAAGAAATATTATGTATATAAGCTTTTGCTGTGAAGATTTACTAAACTAAATAATTGTGTGCAAGAGTTGTTTAAGAATGCTGAATTGTTTGAGAACTAGCAGTATGTGGTTTATTGGTTGCATACCTGAATCAGCTCCAGTGTAATGTTTTATGAACCACTCAAAGTTTACTGTCAGGCTCTCTTATGCCCTCGTAAATCCTCGACTGAAACACAACCCTGTTAATCAGCCACTCATGGTTTATTATTTCATTTCTCAACTCTCCCTTATCCCTTTGCTCAGAGCCAGGGCTGATAGAAACCACAGGTGCGTGCGACATGTGGATGTGGGGATTGCCAGATTTACAGTTATTACTAAACACATACATTGGTGAATGGATCTGCAAACATGCTGCATTATACCAACTATCAGGTCACAGATATCTTATGCTGTTAGCAAGAGATACAATGAGTATAGAATAGTCATCCAGTTTTTCAGGAAGAAATAAGACAAAGATTCTTACAAGTAGGAGCAGAAAAAAATTCTGCTGAATTGGATGCTGCTGCTTATAATTCTTCAAAGTCTAATGTCACAAAACTGGTGTCAAATACAGTGAATTCGTAAGTGTAATTCCTAAGTGAACAGCATCCATTTTGTTTTAGTGGCCCCCTTTTCACCTTCTACTTGTATGTGACAGTCAGATCACCATATTCACTGTCACACAACTCTTTCAGCATTCTGAGCACCAGAAACACACTGCGCTTCTCTGACTCGCAGATTGGGAGTATGAACTGTTATAGAAATGCAGAAGGCCAGACTCCCAACCTGTGTAAACAAGCACAGTGGAGCTGCCATCATTTGCACCAGCTGAGGCTCTAGCCCAGAGAATACAGCACAGTAATTAGCATGCTAGAGTCACAGCAAGATTTGCCATGCAATTTCCCTGCCACTCCAAGAACTTGGATAGGAGAAATCTATTATTTACCTAGAAAACAAAACAATAAGCTAATAGAGTCTGAAAATGTATCTCAATGTGTAGTTCTAATATCAACTCAAGGTCAGTTTATCATTAAACCAACCAGTCATTGTTCCTTAAATCCTCACAGACCATGCGTGTGATTGTGTATACATACTGTGAGGATTTAAAGGAACAATGACTTGTAGCTTTAATGATAAAACTGATCTTGAGTCGATATTAGAACTACACATTTAGATACAGTTACTAGTTAAGATCGCAGACATACACACAAACACAGACAAAATCTACCACTAGCAATCCTGCCTTTCATAGCTCCATGGACCTTTGCCTGTGAGAAAGATTTAGTGCTGGAGTCCAGCTAGATTTGTTATATGGGACAAATAGTCATTTTCTTGTTTTTACACAATGACAAAAGCTCTTGATGCTAATAATTTATTCATTCATTCATTCGTATGTCCACCAGAATAGGATCCCTGAATTACAACAGCCATATTACAATGAAAGGCAGTCTCAAGTAGATTACTGTAGTTGCTTTAAATTAAACAATAATTTATCTCCCCTTTTCCCCTCAGCCCAGACACAAAAATCACAATTTGACAGAAAAAAAGCTAGGACATGCACATGTTATTCACCATCCAGAAAATCTGGCTTCTAAATCAGGAGTGGCTGAAGATTTAATTCTCCAAGGCAACTTGTTCCAAATAGTCTGTGGCAGAGGATAAAGCTGACAATGCGGAATAAAAGCTCAGATTTAACCAATCACTGAATTGTTAAAGTGAGCACAAGTGCAGACACAATCTAAAACATTGCCGGATACTATTTGGTTTAATTACTGCTCATGTAGGTGCATCACCTACCCATACAGACACACGATGCCATACAGCTGCAGTTGAGATCTGCAGGGGCACTAGAGCTGATGTTCCCTCTCTATTAACAGAAAGGAGCTGCTGGCTGTGTGTTCTCCATGTGGAGTCTTTGGCAGTTGCTCCTCCCTTGCTCCATGAGAGCTCAGACTTGTTTTCCTTCTGGGAAGGCGATAGAGCCCTTCTGTCCCCACTCCAGGTTTTTTGGGTGTTCTTAGGACTGGATGGGTGTGTATTTGTGGTAAGATGGGATGAGATATCCCTTCTATAGTACTGTGCGATATATTTTCCTTTCTAGGATGGATGCCCAGTTAAGGCCAGCCCTCTGTGGAGAAAGAAGTGGTTCGGGACTATTTAGAAAAACTGGACGAGCACAAGTCCATGGGGCCGGATGCGCTGCATCCGAGGGTGCTAAAGGAGTTGGCGGATGTGATTGCGGAGCCATTGGCCATCATCTTTGGAAACTCATGGCGATCGGGGGAGGTCCTGGATGACTCGAAAAAGGCTAATGTAGTGCCCATCTTTAAAAAAGGGAAGTAGGAGGATCCGGGGAACTACAGGCCAGTCAGCCTCACCTCAGTCCCTGGAAAAATCATGGAGCAGGTCCTCAAGGAATCAATTCTGAAGCACTTAGAGGAGAGGAAAGTGATCAGGAACAGTCAGCATGGATTCACCAAGGGCAAGTCATGCCTGACTAACCTAATTGTCTTCTATGAGGAGATAACTGGGTCTGTGGATGAGGGGAAAGCAGTGGATGTGTTATTCCTTGACTTTAGCAAAGCTTTTGATACAGTCTCCCACAGTATTCTTGCCAGCAAGTTAAAGAAGTATGGGCTGGATGAATGGACTATAAGGTGGATAGAAAGCTGGCTAGATTGTCAGGCTCAACGGGTAGTGATCAACGGCTCCATGTCTAGTTGGCAGCCGGTTTCAAGTGGAGTGCCCCAGGGGTCGGTCCTGGGGCCGGTTTTGTTCAATATCTTCATTAATGATCTGGAGGATGGCGTGGACTGCACTCTCAGCAAGTTTGCAGATGACACTAAACTGGGAGGAGTGGTAGATACGCTGGAGGGTAGGGACAGGATACAGAGGGACCTAGACAAATTAGAGGATTGGGCCAAAAGAAACCTGATGAGGTTCAACAAGGACAAGTGCAGAGTCCTGCACTTAGGATGGAAGAATCCCATGCACTGTTACAGACTAGGGACTGAATGGCTAGGAAGCAGTTCTGCAGAAAAGGACCTAGGGGTTATAGTGGACGAGAAGCTGGATATGAGTCAACTGTGTGCCCTTGTTGCCAAGAAGGCTAACAGCATTCTGGGCTGTATAAGTAGGGGCATTGCCAGCAGATCGAGGGACGTGATCATTCCCCTCTATTCGACATTGGTGAGGCCTCATCTGGAGTACTGTGTCCAGTTTTGGGCCCCACACTACAAGAAGGATGTGGAAAAATTGGAAAGAGTCTAGCGGAGGGCAACAAAAATGATTAGGGGGCTGGAGCACATGACTTATGAGGAGAGGCTGAGGGAACTGGGATTGTTTAGTCTGCAGAAGAAAAGAATGAGGGGGGATTTGATAGTTGCCTTCAACTACCTGAAAGGGGGTTCCAAAGAGGATGGATCTAGACTGTTCTCAGTGGTACCTGATGACAGAACAAGGAGTTTCAGTTGGGGAGGTTTAGGTTGGATATTAGGAAAAACTTTTTCACTAGGAGGGTGGTGAAGCACTGGAATGGGTTGCCTAGGGAGGTGGTGGAATCTCCTTCCTTAGAGGTTTTTAAGGCCCGGCTTGACAAAGCCCTGGCTGGGATGGTTTAGTTGGGAATTGGTCCTGCTTTGAGCAGGGGGTTGGACTAGATGACCTCCTGAGGTCCCTTCCAACCCTGATATTCTATGATTCTGTGATTCTAAGTAAAGGGTGCCTGGAGATGCTTTTATAGATTTGAGGAAATATGTGAAGTAAGTAAATAAATATTATCCATTCTGTCCCTATCTGCACCCCTAGAGCGTGAGGCCATGGCAAAAAGGTGCCTGAGGGAGTTGTGCTGTGCTGAACCCAAGGACTAATTTGCAGTCATTGTGGACTTACAAGAATGACCTGACACTCAAAAGTTGGCTTCAGACTCATGGGATTTCCTCCTGAGTCTTGGGACATCCAGCGGTCTGGGGAGTCTCACATCCTGCCAAATCCATGGAGGGTAAACTCTAGAGATCTGATGGAATGGTACAATAGAACCCCAGAGTTTCCTTACCATTATTTGAGTGTTTGCCCAGAAGGGAGAATCAGGCTGCAAGGAAATATGGGAACTAAACTAATACAGGAAAGGCAAGGTAGAACATTTGCATCGGTATATGCACTGGACCATGGTGAGTGATTTGGGGAATCTAGTTCAAACCTTTTCCGGTTACCCAAACTAAACAAGTTCCCCATCCCTTACTCCTCAATTTACAGTTTCAGAGGTTTCCAACACAGTTATTTTTTTCTTGTGATTTTCGAGTAACCCACACGACCATTCCCCCTCCACAGTTTATGTTCCCTCAGCATTAAATAATCTGTTCTGAGTCTAGCAGTTGTATAGCCTCTTTGCTAACCTCATATTCTGATATGTGCAATGCATTGTGGGGTGTATAGTGTGAAGTCATTATAGAGTCCTGGACCTCCACAGTTACCAGAGAGGACCAGGATATGTTGCAGCAGAGAGCTTAATAAACAGAGGAACTTCCTAGTTAGTTACTGCTTAAAGCATGGCTCTTTGGGTTATAACCTCGCACTACTGGTGCCAGGAATGAGTGAATCCCTCTCTCCAAAGAAGGAATAAAGGAAAGAAGAGACCCCTCCAAAGAGGTGAGTGTGGGGAAAGTGGAAAATCAGAGAGAAGACCTGTAAAAGCAGCAGCCGGAAGGAAACAGAGCTTGGCTTCACTGCAGCAATGAAGCCCATAGCACAAATGGCTCTCTTAGAGAAGTTTAATTTTGGCAACTCAGGCAACTGACCTTCCTAGAGCCGAAGATCTGAGTGTTTCTGGATAGCTTCTGGTTTACCTGAGAAAGCACAAGAATTCCAGATAAATGCCCTGATATTTGCCATGGGTGATGCTGCTGACGATATCCTATGTGCCCTACCCCTCACTGATGAGGAAAAGAAAGAATACTTCAGATTGAAAGAGGCGTTTGATGCCCATTTCATAGGCAGACAGCGTATTATATATGAAAGGGCCAATTTAACAGGAGATGCCAGGAAAAAGGGGAAACAGCAGAGACTTTTATTATTGCAGTTCACAGTCTTGCGTGAACATTGTAAATATGGAATGTTAAAAGAAGCACTAACTAGAGAGAGAACAGTTGCCGGTATAAGAGATACCAAGTTATTGGCACGGCTTCATTTAGATCCAGATCTCACACTAGCAAAAGGTACAGGCAAATGTAAGAAACCATAAAGAAACAGTAGTGTGACTTACTTGCTAGAAGCATAGGGGAGACTGCATCAGACAGTAGTGACACAGTAAAGAGAAAAGTCAGAACTGTGAAAGGAGAAGTCAGATCAAATTTATAACATAAGAACAATGCACAACTAGAGAGTGGGAGACCAAAGAACCTTAATAGGCAGGAAAGCTCGGAAAAGCTGGGGAAGATGTGGCAATACACCAAGCCAGAGTTGACAACAATGCAAAAGAGGCAGAATGTAGGAGATGCCACAAAATGAGACATTTTGCAATAGCATACAGGTCACCAAGAGCAGTGGCAGCAATCCAAGAGGGAGTGTTATCAGATGACAATGAGTCTATACTTCCAGGGACACCCTCAATAGAACACACAACACCTTGGTACACAGGTACGGAAACTGATATTGGAGCAGCAAAATTATGTTATAGATAGATAGATAGATAGATAGATAGATAGATAGATAGATAGATAGATAGATATAAAATTGATCCTAAGGTGGAGATTGCAAAGACCAAATAAAATTTTATATGGGACTAGTAGCAATACATTGGATGTTTGTGGCCAGTTCCTTGGGAACTGGAGAAAGAACAGAATATATGTAATACAAGAACCTGACAACTCCCTTACTAAAGTTGCCAGCAATACAAGGACTACACCTAGTAGGGAAACTGGAATGCAGTAATAGCAAAAAGCAAGCTTTACAGGAGGCATATCCACCTGTCTTCTCAGGACTAGGAGAGCTTCAGGGGAGTACAAAATAAAACTGGTGCCATCAGTGACTTCTTTTGATCTCACAACCCCACACTACATCCCTCTACCTTTGCTAAGGAAAGTCAAAGAAGAATGAAAGAGAATGGAAGATATGGAGGTTATTTCCCAGATAGAAGAACCCAGTGATTGGTGCCGGGATGGTGTAATACACAAGCCCAATGGCAAAACCCAGATTCGTGTGGACTTTACACAGCTTTAAAAAAGCGTGTGCAGAGAAAGACATATGCTTCTCACAGTAGACCAGACATTAGCTTGGTTATCAGAAGCTAAAGTCAATTCAAAGTTAGACGGTACGGTATGCTTCTGGCAAAATTTCTCTCGTTAAAGGATACATACTGTTAACAACATTCATCACCTTGTTTGAAAGGTACTATTTCAGTCATCTTCTATTTGGCATATCTCAGAACCAGAACATTTCCAAAAAGAACGTCTCAGACTTGCCAGGCAGATGATATGTTGGTATATAGCAGAGATGATAAAATGCACTTAATAAAATAAAATCCATGGACGTTCCCACCTGTTTTGGCACAACAACACCCAAGAACAGTGGCAGAGGATGCATATCCATATAGTTTAGGAGCGGTGCTCACACAAAAGAAGCCAGAAGGAGATGAGACCCATTGCATTCAAATCAAAAAGCCTGGCAGAAACAGAGCAGTGGTGTGCTCAGGCAGGAAAGGAAGCTCTAGCGTTCACTTGGGCCTGTGAATGGCTCAGTGCCTATCCGTTTGGCTTGAATTTTAGCACAGAAACAGACCACAAGCTGTTAGTGTCATAATCGGGTTCAAAACCACTGGATGATCTTTCACCTAGGGTTCAAAGACTTGAACTACGGCTGATGTGATTTTCTTTCAGCGTTGGATACATACCAAGGAAAGCCTTCATAGCAACACACACTAGCTACAGCCCTAACTGAGCAATTGCCAAAAGAAGAAAAGTTTTTAGTGAAATATATCAAAGTCTATACTGACCTTGTTCTGGCAGAAATTATAGCATCTGCCAGCCAATTTTAGCAAGTTTGAGATGAATAACTAAAGGATTAAACTGACTCAACTCTGCCGAAGAGGGTGGGATTGAAGGAATTGACTTCCAACTATATTGGCAGGACTGAAATGACCTTCACATGGCTGATGGCTTGCTTCTGAAAGGATGGTGCATTCTTATCCCTATGGTACTTCAGAAAGAGATGTTCTCCAAAACCCATGAGGGACTCCAAGGTATAAACAAGTGAAAGGCACAAGCAAAGCAATTCGTATGGGGCCTGGTCTGAGTAGGCAAATTACTGTGAAATATGTAACAAGACAAAAAACAAAAAATAAACCCAAAACAAGTCACCAGAACCATTACTTTCTAAAAAGCTGCCTTACAGGCCTCGGCAGCAGGTAGCCACACATTTGTTTTTTAGGAAAGCGCACACATACATTATTATAGCTGATTACTTCTCCAGACGTATTGACTCAGATATACAGACTTCATCAGCACAGATCATCCATAAACTAAAGTCAATATTTGCAAGACATGGAGTTCCTGAAGTCCGCATATCTGATTATGGGCCTCAATTTATCTCTGAAATATCCCTAGTGTTTGCACAGGACTTTGATTTTGAACATCGTACTTGTAGTCCACATTACCCCCACAACAATGGGAAGCAGTGAGAAGCAAGTGAAGCAAGAGAGCAGTGA
>NW_027055167.1:0-8561 GCF_011386835.1 Chrysemys picta bellii | reverse complement strand
AAACCAGGTTTGCTAGTCTCTAAGGGGCCACAGGCCTGTGACACCAGGCACTGCATCGCTAGCAAACCAGGTTTGCTAGTCTCTAAGGGGCCACAGGCCTGTGACACCAGGCACTGCATCGCTAGCAAACCAGGTTTGCTAGTCTCTAAGGGGCCACAGGCCTGTGACACCAGGCACTGCATCGCTAGCAAACCAGGTTTCCTAGTCTCTAAGGGGCCACAGGCCTGTGACACCAGGCACTGCATCGCTAGCAAACCAGGTTTGCTAGTCTCTAAGGGGCCACAGGCCTGTGACACCAGGCACTGCATCGCTAGCAAACCAGGTTTGCTAGTCTCTAAGGGGCCACAGACCTGTGACACCAGGCACTGCATCTCTAGCAAACCAAGTTTGCTAGTCTCTAAGGGGCCACAGGCCTGTGACACCAGGCACTGCATCGCTAGCAAACCAGGTTTGCTAGTCTCTAAGGGGCCACAGGCCTGTGACACCAGGCACTGCATCGCTAGCAAACCAGGTTTGCTAGTCTCTAAGGGGCCACAGGCCTGTGACACCAGGCACTGCATCGCTAGCAAACCAGGTTTGCTAGTCTCTAAGGGGCCACAGGCCTGTGACACCAGGCACTGCATCGCTAGCAAACCAGGTTTCCTAGTCTCTAAGGGGCCACAGGCCTGTGACACCAGGCACTGCATCGCTAGCAAACCAGGTTTGCTAGTCTCTAAGGGGCCACAGGCCTGTGACACCAGGCACTGCATCGCTAGCAAACCAGGTTTGCCAGTCTCTAAGGGGCCACAGACCTGTGACACCAGGCACTGCATCTCTAGCAAACCAGGTTTTCTAGTCTCTAAGGGGCCACAGGCCTGTGACACCAGGCACTGCATCGCTAGCAAACCAGGTTTCCTAGTCTCTAAGGGGCCACAGGCCTGTGACACCAGGCACTGCATCGCTAGCAAACCAGGTTTGCTAGTCTCTAAGGGGCCACAGGCCTGTGACACCAGGCACTGCATCTCTAGCAAACCAGGTTTGCTAGTCTCTAAGGGGCCACAGACCTGTGACACCAGGCACTGCATCTCTAGCAAACCAGGTTTGCTAGTCTCTAAGGGGCCACAGGCCTGTGACACCAGGCACTGCATCGCTAGCAAACCAGGTTTGCTAGTCTCTTAGGGGCCACAGGCCTGTGACACCAGGCACTGCATCGCTAGCAAACCAGTTTGCTAGTCTCTAACTGGCCACAGGCCTGTGACACCAGGCACTGCATCGCTAGCAAACCAGGTTTGCTAGTCTCTAAGGGGCCACAGGCCTGTGACACCAGGCACTGCATCGCTAGCAAACCAGGTTTGCTAGTCTCTAAGGGGCCACAGGCCTGTGACACCAGGCACTGCATCGCTAGCAAACCAGGTTTGCTAGTCTCTAAGGGGCCACAGGCCTGTGACACCAGGCACTGCATCGCTAGCAAACCAGGTTTGCTAGTCTCTAAGGGGCCACAGGCCTGTGACACCAGGCACTGCATCGCTAGCAAACCAGGTTTGCTAGTCTCTAAGGGGCCACAGGCCTGTGACACCAGGCACTGCATCGCTAGCAAACCAGGTTTGCTAGTCTCTAAGGGGCCACAGGCCTGTGACACCAGGCACTGCATCGCTAGCAAACCAGGTTTGCTAGTCTCTAAGGGGCCACAGGCCTGTGACACCAGGCACTGCATCGCTAGCAAACCAGGTTTGCTAGTCTCTAAGGGGCCACAGGCCTGTGACACCAGGCACTGCATCGCTAGCAAACCAGGTTTGCTAGTCTCTAAGGGGCCACAGGCCTGTGACACCAGGCACTGCATCGCTAGCAAACCAAGTTTGCTAGTCTCTAAGGGGCCACAGGTCCCTGACACCAGGCACTGCATCGCTAGCAAACCAAGTTTGCTAGTCTCTAAGGGGCCACAGGTCCCTGACACCAGGCACTGCATCGCTAGCAAACCAAGTTTGCTAGTCTCTAAGGGGCCACAGGTCCCTGACACCAGGCACTGCATCGCTAGCAAACCAAGTTTGCTAGTCTCTAAGGGGCCACAGGTCTCTGACACCAGGCACTGCATCTCTAGTAAACCTAGTTTGCTAGTCTCTAAGGGGCCACAGGTCCCTGACACCAGGCACTGCATCTCTAGCAAACCAAGTTTGCTAGTCTCTAAGGGGCCACAGGTCCCTGACACCAGGCACTGCATCTCTAGCAAACCAAGTTTGCTAGTCTCTAAGGGGCCACAGGTCCCTGACACCAGGCACTGCATCTCTAGCAAACCAAGTTTGCTAGTCTCTAAGGGGCCACAGGTCCTGACACCAGGCACTGCATCTCTAGCAAACCAAGTTTGCTAGTCTCTAAGGGGCCACAGGTCCCTGACACCAGGCACTGCATCGCTAGCAAACCAAGTTTGCTAGTCTCTAAGGGGCCACAGGTCTCTGACACCAGGCACTGCATCGCTAGCAAACCAAGGTTTGCTAGTCTCTAAGGGGCCACAGGTCTCTGACACCAGGCACTGCATCGCTAGCAAACCAAGTTTGCTAGTCTCTAAGGGGCCACAGGTCTCTGACACCAGGCACTGCATCGCTAGCAAACCAGGTTTGCTAGTCTCTAAGGGGCCACAGGTCTCTGACACCAGGCACTGCATCGCTAGCAAACCAGGTTTGCTAGTCTCTAAGGGGCCACAGGTCCTGTGACACCAGGCACTGCATCGCTAGCAAACCAGGTTTGCTAGTCTCTAAGGGGCCACAGGTCTCTGACACCAGGCACTGCATCGCTAGCAAACCAGGTTTGCTAGTCTCTAAGGGGCCACAGGTCTCTGACACCAGGCACTGCATCGCTAGCAAACCAGGTTTGCTAGTCTCTAAGGGGCCACAGGCCTGTGACACCAGGCACTGCATCGCTAGCAAACCAGGTTTGCTAGTCTCTAAGGGGCCACAGGCCTGTGACACCAGGCACTGCATCGCTAGCAAACCAGGTTTGCTAGTCTCTAAGGGGCCACAGGCCTGTGACACCAGGCACTGCATCGCTAGCAAACCAGGTTTGCTAGTCTCTAAGGGGCCACAGGCCTGTGACACCAGGCACTGCATCGCTAGCAAACCAGGTTTGCTAGTCTCTAAGGGGCCACAGGCCTGTGACACCAGGCACTGCATCGCTAGCAAACCAGGTTTGCTAGTCTCTAAGGGGCCACAGGCCTGTGACACCAGGCACTGCATCGCTAGCAAACCAGGTTTGCTAGTCTCTAAGGGGCCACAGGCCTGTGACACCAGGCACTGCATCGCTAGCAAACCAGGTTTGCTAGTCTCTAAGGGGCCACAGGCCTGTGACACCAGGCACTGCATCGCTAGCAAACCAGGTTTGCTAGTCTCTAAGGGGCCACAGGCCTGTGACACCAGGCACTGCATCGCTAGCAAACCAGGTTTGCTAGTCTCTAAGGGGCCACAGGCCTGTGACACCAGGCACTGCATCGCTAGCAAACCAGGTTTGCTAGTCTCTAAGGGGCCACAGGCCTGTGACACCAGGCACTGCATCGCTAGCAACCAGGTTTGCTAGTCTCTAAGGGGCCACAGGCCTGTGACACCAGGCACTGCATCGCTAGCAAACCAGGTTTGCTAGTCTCTAAGGGGCCACAGGCCTGTGACACCAGGCACTGCATCGCTAGCAAACCAGGTTTGCTAGTCTCTAAGGGGCCACAGGCCTGTGACACCAGGCACTGCATCGCTAGCAAACCAGGTTTGCTAGTCTCTAAGGGGCCACAGGCCTGTGACACCAGGCACTGCATCGCTAGCAAACCAAGTTTGCTAGTCTCTAAGGGGCCACAGGTCCTGTGACACCAGGCACTGCATCGCTAGCAAACCAAGTTTGCTAGTCTCTAAGGGGCCACAGGTCTCTGACACCAGGCACTGCATCGCTAGCAAACCAAGTTTGCTAGTCTCTAAGGGGCCACAGGTCCCTGACACCAGGCACTGCATCGCTAGCAAACCAAGTTTGCTAGTCTCTAAGGGGCCACAGGTCCCTGACACCAGGCACTGCATCGCTAGCAAACCAAGTTTGCTAGTCTCTAAGGGGCCACAGGTCCCTGACACCAGGCACTGCATCGCTAGCAAACCAAGTTTGCTAGTCTCTAAGGGGCCACAGGTCCCTGACACCAGGCACTGCATCGCTAGCAAACCAAGTTTGCTAGTCTCTAAGGGGCCACAGGTCCCTGACACCAGGCACTGCATCGCTAGCAAACCAAGTTTGCTAGTCTCTAAGGGGCCACAGGTCCCTGACACCAGGCACTGCATCGCTAGCAAACCAAGTTTGCTAGTCTCTAAGGGGCCACAGGTCCCTGACACCAGGCACTGCATCGCTAGCAAACCAAGTTTGCTAGTCTCTAAGGGGCCACAGGTCCCTGACACCAGGCACTGCATCGCTAGCAAACCAAGTTTGCTAGTCTCTAAGGGGCCACAGGTCTCTGACACCAGGCACTGCATCGCTAGCAAACCAAGTTTGCTAGTCTCTAAGGGGCCACAGGTCCCTGACACCAGGCACTGCATCGCTAGCAAACCAAGTTTGCTAGTCTCTAAGGGGCCACAGGTCCCTGACACCAGGCACTGCATCGCTAGCAAACCAAGTTTGCTAGTCTCTAAGGGGCCACAGGTCCCTGACACCAGGCACTGCATCGCTAGCAAACCAAGTTTGCTAGTCTCTAAGGGGCCACAGGTCCCTGACACCAGGCACTGCATCTCTAGCAAACCAAGTTTGCTAGTCTCTAAGGGGCCACAGGTCCCTGACACCAGGCACTGCATCTCTAGCAAACCAAGTTTGCTAGTCTCTAAGGGGCCACAGGTCCCTGACACCAGGCACTGCATCGCTAGCAAACCAGGTTGCTAGTCTCTAAGGGGCCACAGGTCCCTGACACCAGGCACTGCATCGCTAGCAAACCAGGCTTGCTAGTCTCTAAGGGGCCACAGGTCTCTGACACCAGGCACTGCATCGCTAGCAAACCAGGCTTGCTAGTCTCTAAGGGGCCACAGGTCTCTGACACCAGGCACTGCATCGCTAGCAAACCAGGCTTGCTAGTCTCTAAGGGGCCACAGGTCTCTGACACCAGGCACTGCATCGCTAGCAAACCAGGCTTGCTAGTCTCTAAGGGGCCACAGGTCTCTGACACCAGGCACTGCATCGCTAGCAAACCAGGCTTGCTAGTCTCTAAGGGGCCACAGGTCTCTGACACCAGGCACTGCATCGCTAGCAAACCAGGCTTGCTAGTCTCTAAGGGGCCACAGGTCTCTGACACCAGGCACTGCATCGCTAGCAAACCAGGCTTGCTAGTCTCTAAGGGGCCACAGGTCTCTGACACCAGGCACTGCATCGCTAGCAAACCAGGCTTGCTAGTCTCTAAGGGGCCACAGGTCTCTGACACCAGGCACTGCATCGCTAGCAAACCAGCTTTGCTAGTCTCTAAGGGGCCACAGGTCCTGACACCAGGCACTGCATCGCTAGCAAACCAAGTTTGCTAGTCTCTAAGGGGCCACAGGTCCCTGACACCAGGCACTGCATCGCTAGCAAACCAAGTTTGCTAGTCTCTAAGGGGCCACAGGTCTCTGACACCAGGCACTGCATCGCTAGCAAACCAAGTTTGCTAGTCTCTAAGGGGCCACAGGTCCCTGACACCAGGCACTGCATCGCTAGCAAACCAAGTTTGCTAGTCTCTAAGGGGCCACAGGTCTCTGACACCAGGCACTGCATCTCTAGCAAACCAAGTTTGCTAGTCTCTAAGGGGCCACAGGTCTCTGACACCAGGCACTGCATCTCTAGCAAACCAAGTTTGCTAGTCTCTAAGGGGCCACAGGTCCCTGACACCAGGCACTGCATCGCTAGCAAACCAAGTTTGCTAGTCTCTAAGGGGCCACAGGTCCCTGACACCAGGCACTGCATCTCTAGCAAACCAAGTTTGCTAGTCTCTAAGGGGCCACAGGTCCTGACACCAGGCACTGCATCTCTAGCAAACCAAGTTTGCTAGTCTCTAAGGGGCCACAGGTCCCTGACACCAGGCACTGCATCTCTAGCAAACCAAGTTTGCTAGTCTCTAAGGGGCCACAGGTCTCTGACACCAGGCACTGCATCTCTAGCAAACCAAGTTTGCTAGTCTCTAAGGGGCCACAGGTCTCTGACACCAGGCACTGCATCGCTAGCAAACCAAGTTTGCTAGTCTCTAAGGGGCCACAGGTCTCTGACACCAGGCACTGCATCGCTAGCAAACCAAGTTTGCTAGTCTCTAAGGGGCCACAGGTCTCTGACACCAGGCACTGCATCGCTAGCAAACCAAGTTTGCTAGTCTCTAAGGGGCCACAGGTCTCTGACACCAGGCACTGCATCGCTAGCAAACCAGGTTTGCTAGTCTCTAAGGGGCCACAGGTCTCTGACACCAGGCACTGCATCGCTAGCAAACCAGGTTTGCTAGTCTCTAAGGGGCCACAGGTCTCTGACACCAGGCACTGCATCGCTAGCAAACCAGGTTTGCTAGTCTCTAAGGGGCCACAGGTCTCTGACACCAGGCACTGCATCGCTAGCAAACCAGGTTTGCTAGTCTCTAAGGGGCCACAGGTCTCTGACACCAGGCACTGCATCGCTAGCAAACCAGGTTTGCTAGTCTCTAAGGGGCCACAGGTCTCTGACACCAGGCACTGCATCGCTAGCAAACCAGGTTTGCTAGTCTCTAAGGGGCCACAGGTCTCTGACACCAGGCACTGCATCGCTAGCAAACCAGGTTTGCTAGTCTCTAAGGGGCCACAGGTCTCTGACACCAGGCACTGCATCGCTAGCAAACCAGGTTTGCTAGTCTCTAAGGGGCCACAGGCCTGTGACACCAGGCACTGCATCGCTAGCAAACCAGGTTTGCTAGTCTCTAAGGGCCACAGGCCTGTGACACCAGGCACTGCATCGCTAGCAAACCAGGTTTGCTAGTCTCTAAGGGGCCACAGGCCTGTGACACCAGGCACTGCATCGCTAGCAAACCAGGTTTGCTAGTCTCTAAGGGGCCACAGGCCTGTGACACCAGGCACTGCATCGCTAGCAAACCAGGTTTGCTAGTCTCTAAGGGGCCACAGGCCTGTGACACCAGGCACTGCATCGCTAGCAAACCAGGTTTGCTAGTCTCTAAGGGGCCACAGGCCTGTGACACCAGGCACTGCATCGCTAGCAAACCAGGTTTGCTAGTCTCTAAGGGGCCACAGGCCTGTGACACCAGGCACTGCATCGCTAGCAAACCAGGTTTGCTAGTCTCTAAGGGGCCACAGGCCTGTGACACCAGGCACTGCATCGCTAGCAAACCAGGTTTGCTAGTCTCTAAGGGGCCACAGGCCTGTGACACCAGGCACTGCATCGCTAGCAAACCAGGTTTGCTAGTCTCTAAGGGGCCACAGGTCCTGTGACACCAGGCACTGCATCGCTAGCAAACCAGGTTTGCTAGTCTCTAAGGGGCCACAGGTCTCTGACACCAGGCACTGCATCGCTAGCAAACCAAGTTTGCTAGTCTCTAAGGGGCCACAGGTCCTGACACCAGGCACTGCATCGCTAGCAAACCAAGTTTGCTAGTCTCTAAGGGGCCACAGGTCTCTGACACCAGGCACTGCATCGCTAGAAAACCAAGTTTGCTAGTCTCTAAGGGGCCACAGGTCCCTGACACCAGGCACTGCATCGCTAGCAAACCAAGTTTGCTAGTCTCTAAGGGGCCACAGGTCCCTGACACCAGGCACTGCATCGCTAGCAAACCAGGTTGCTAGTCTCTAAGGGGCCACAGGTCCCTGACACCAGGCACTGCATCGCTAGCAAACCAGTTTGCTAGTCTCTAAGGGGCCACAGGTCCCTGACACCAGGCACTGCATCGCTAGCAAACCAGGCTTGCTAGTCTCTAAGGGGCCACAGGTCCTCTGACACCAGGCACTGCATCTCCAGCAAACCAGGCTTGCTAGTCTCTAAGGGGCCACAGGTCTCCTGACACCAGGCACTGCATCGCTAGCAAACCAGGCTTGCTAGTCTCTAAGGGGCCACAGGTCTCTGACACCAGGCACTGCATCGCTAGCAAACCAGGCTTGCTAGTCTCTAAGGGGCCACAGGTCTCTGACACCAGGCACTGCATCGCTAGCAAACCAGGCTTGCTAGTCTCTAAGGGGCCACAGGTCTCTGACACCAGGCACTGCATCGCTAGCAAACCAGGCTTGCTAGTCTCTAAGGGGCCACAGGTCTCTGACACCAGGCACTGCATCGCTAGCAAACCAGGCTTGCTAGTCTCTAAGGGGCCACAGGTCTCTGACACCAGGCACTGCATCGCTAGCAAACCAGGCTTGCTAGTCTCTAAGGGGCCACAGGTCTCTGACACCAGGCACTGCATCGCTAGCAAACCAGGCTTGCTAGTCTCTAAGGGGCCACAGGTCTCTGACACCAGGCACTGCATCTCTAGCAAACCAGGCTTGCTAGTCTCTAAGGGGCCACAGGTCCCTGACACCAGGCACTGCATCTCTAGAAAACCAAGTTTGCTAGTCTCTAAGGGGCCACAGGTCCTGACACCAGGCACTGCATCTCTA
>NW_027055166.1:0-8569 GCF_011386835.1 Chrysemys picta bellii | reverse complement strand
CTGTTCATTCTAGGAAGCAAGCCGGCTAGACGGTAAAACATCAGAGGCTGCTCCCAATGCTACACTCAGTGTTTCCAAAATTAGGGGACTTTATGGCCAGAAGAGACCTTTAGAGCATCTCATCTAACCCCTTGCATACCATAGGCTTGCTGTATAGTACAATAGTTACTTTTTGGGCACACACATTGCAGAAAGGCATCTAGTCTTCCTTCAATGACATCAAGAGATGGAGAATCCACCACTTTCCCTTTTAGTGAGTGCCACGGGGCTCCATTTCCCCTTCCACTAGCTCCCCATTTACAGTGAGCCAGAGCAGTACCTGCAGCAGGGAGCGGGAGTTGCTGATGGCCTCAGAGGCACAGCCCCTGCAGTGTCTCAGGAATCTGGCGCAAGTGCCGGATGATGCGGAGCTGGTGCATCATTTTGGCCGTGACGTCCTCCTGCTGCAAGGGAACTAGAACCTGTCAGAGACTCAACCGCCCCGAGGAATCAGCGGGAATTAAGGGCACCTGGAACCAGCACTACTTCCACCCATCACCTGCCCACCACTGAGGGATAAATTCACCTCCTGAATCCCAGAATGGAGTCTTCTTGTCCTTTCTAGTAACCTCCAGTGCCAACCCCCCTCCTTGAAGGATGAGCTCCTGCTATCTCCCCCTCAGTGCCCTTGACAGCTGTTCCACCTCCAAACCACAGCTCAAGTTATTAGTACCTTTGGACACAGACTGGCTAACCTAGTGAGGAGGGCTTTAAACTAGGTTCGACGGGGACAGGTGAGCAAAGCCCACAGGTAAGTGGGGAACATGGAGACCGGGGAGATGGGTCAAAAACGAGAGGGAGTGTGGGCTATATTGTCAGAGGGAAAGGAGGGTCAAGACAAAACTGGGAGGAAAGATCAAACCAGTATCTTAGATGCCTATATACAAATGCGAGAAGTATGGGGAATAAGCAGGAAGAACTGGAAGTGCTAATAAATAAATACAACTATGACATTGTTGGCATCACTGAAACTTGGTGGGATAATACACGTGATTGGAATGTTGGTGTGGATGGGTACAGCTTGCTCAGGAAGGATAGACAGGGGAAAAAGGGAGGAGGTGTTGCCTTGTATATTAAAAATGTACACACTTGGACTGAGGTAGAGATGGACATAGGAGACGGAAGTGTTGAGAGTCTCTGGGTTAGGCTAAAAGGGGTAAAAAACAAGGGAGATGTCATGCTAGGAGTCTACTACAGGCCACCTAACCAGGTGGAAGAGGTGGATGAGGCTTTTTTTAAGCAACTAACAAAATCATCCAAAGCCCAAGATTTGGTGGTGATGGGGGACTTCAACTATCCGGCTATATGTTGGGAAAATAACACAGCGGGGCACAGACTA
This sequence comes from Chrysemys picta bellii, assembly GCF_011386835.1. NCBI lineage: Eukaryota > Metazoa > Chordata > Testudines > Emydidae > Chrysemys > Chrysemys picta. Next base: position 7,191 of record NW_027055166.1, on the reverse strand, counting down.
TCCAACAAATTCCTGGACTGCATTGGAGACAACTTTTTATTTCAGAAGGTTGAAAAAGCTACTGGGGGGAAGCTGTTCTCGACTTGATTTTAACAAATAGGGAGGAACTCGTTGAGAATTTGAAAGTAGAAGGCAGCCTGGGTGAAAGTGATCATGAAATCATAGAGTTTGCAATTCTAAGGAAGGGTAGAAGGGAGAACAGCAAAATAGAGACAATGGATTTCAGGAAGGCAGATTTTGGTAAGCTCAGAGAGCTGATAGGTAAGGTCCCATGGGAATCAAGACTGAGGGGAAAAACAACTGAGGAGAGTTGGCAGTTTTTCAAAGGGACACTATTAAGGGCCCAAAAGCAAGCTATTCCGCTGGTTCGGAAAGATAGAAAATGTGGCAAAAGACCACCTTGGCTTAACCATGAGATCTTGCATGATCTAAAAAATAAAAAGGAGTCATATAAAAAATGGAAACTGGGACAGATTACAAAGGATGAATATAGGCAAACAACACAGGAATGCAGGGGCAAGATTAGAAAGGCAAAGGCACAAAATGAGCTCAAACTAGCTACGGGAATAAAGGGAAACAAGAAGACTTTTTATCAATACATTAGAAGCAAGAGGAAGACCAAAGACAGGGTAGGCCCGCTGCTTAGTGAAGAGGGAGAAACAGTAACAGGAAACTTGGAAATGGCGGAGATGCTTAATGACTTCTTTGTTTCGGTCTTCACCGAGAAGTCTGAAGGAATGCCTAACATAGTGAATGCTAATGGGAAGGGGGTAGGTTTAGCAGATAAAATAAAAAAAGAACAAGTTAAAAATCACTTAGAAAAGTTAGATGCCTGCAAGTCACCCGGGCCTGATGAAATGCATCCTAGAATACTCAAGGAGCTAATAGAGGAGGTATCTGAGCCTCTAGCTATTATCTTTGGAAAATCATGGGAGACGGGAGAGATTCCAGAAGACTGGAAAAGGGCAAATATAGTGCCCATCTATAAAAAGGGAAATAAAAATAACCCAGGAAACTACAGACCCCAGTGAGTTTAACTTCTGTGCCAGGGAAGATAATGGAGCAAGTAATTAAGGAAATCATCTGCAAACACTTGGAAGGTGGTAAGGTGATAGGGAACAGCCAGCATGGATTTGTGAAGAACAAATCATGTCAAACCAATCTGATAGCTTTCTTTGATAGGATAACGAGCCTTGTGGATAAGGGTGAGGCTGTGGATGTGGTATACCTAGACTTTAGTAAGGCATTTGATACGGTCTCGCATGATATTCTTATTGATAAACTAGGCAAATACAATTTAGATGGGGCTACTATAAGGTGGGTGCATAACTGGCTGGATAACCGTACTCAGAGAGTTGTTATTAATAGTTCCCAATCCTGCTGGAAAGCCATAACGAGTGGGGTATCGCAGGGGTCTGTTTTGGGACCGGCGCTGTTCAATATCTTCATCAACGACTTAGATATTGGCATAGAAAGTACGCTTATTAAGTTTGCGGATGATACCAAACTGGGAGGGATTGCAACTGCTTTGGAGGACAGGGTCATAATTCAAAATGATCTGGACAAATTGGAGAAATGGTCTGAGTTAAACAGGATGAAGTTTAACAAAGACAAATGCAAAGTGCTCCACTTAGGAAGGAACAATCAGTTTCACACATACAGAATGGGAAGAGACTGTCTAGGAAGGAGTACGGCAGAAAGGGATCTAGGGGTTATAGTGGACCACAAGCTAAATATGAGTCAACAGTGTGATGCTGTTGCAAAAAAAGCAAACCTGATTCTGGGATGTATTAACAGGTGTGTTGTGAGCAAGACACGAGAAGTCATTCTTCCGCTCTACTCTGCTCTGGTTAGGCCTCAGCTGCAGTATTGTGTCCAGTTCTGGGCACCGCATTTTAAAAAAGATGTGGAGAAATTGGAAAGGGTCCAGAGAAGAGCAACAAGAATGATTAAAGGTCTTGAGAACATGACCTATGAAGGAAGGCTGAAAGAATTGGCTTTGTTTAGTTTGGAAAAGAGAAGACTGAGAGGAGACATGATAGCAGTTTTCAGGTATTTAAAAGGGTGTCATAAGGAGGAGGGAGAAAACTTGTTCACCTTAGCCTCTAAGGATAGAACCAGAAGCAATGGGTTTAAAGTGCAGCAAGGGAGGTCTAGGTTGGACATTAGGAAAAAGTTCCTAACTGTCAGGGTGGTTAAACACTGGAATAAATTGCCGAGGGAGGTTGTGGAATCTCCATCTCTTGAGATATTTAAGAGGAGGTTAGATAAATGTCTATCAGGGATGGTATTTGGTCTCATAGACTCATAGACTTTAAGGTCAGAAGGGACCATTATGATCATCTGGTCTGACCCCCTGCATGCTGCAGGCCACAAGACCCTTCCCTGGACTGTGCCGTTGAAGTCCCCAATCCTGTGTTTTAGTGACTTCAATCGGCAGGGACCCTCCTGCTAGTGATCCCTGCCCCATGCTGCGGAGGAAGGCGAAAAACCTCCAGAGGCTCAGCCAATCTACCCTGGAGGAAAATTCCTTCCCGACCCCAAATATGGCGATCAGTAATACCCCGAGCATGTAGGCAAGAGTCTCTAGCCTGACCCTTGTTTGCCATTATGCTATTTACGTACCATTGCTTGGTTTTCCTCGGCTACTATGTTTTACCATTAAACCATTCCCTCCATAAACTTATCCAACTTAATCTTAAAACCAGACAGGTCCGTTGCCCCCACCGTTTCCCTCGGAAGGCCGTTCCAATATTTCACCCCTCTGACGGTCAGAAACCTTCGTCTGATTTCAAGCCTGAACTTCCCCACGGCCAGTTTATATCCATTGGTTCTCGTGTCCACATTAGTACTCAGCTGAAATAATTCCTCTCCCTCCCTTGTATTTATCCCTCTGATATATTTAAAGATAGCAATCATATCCCCCCTCAGCCTTCGTTTTGTCAGACTAAACAACCCGAGCTCCTCTAATCTCTTTTCATACGACAGGTTTTCCATTCCTCTGATCATCCTAGTCGCCCTTCTCTGCACCCGTTCCAATTTGAGTTCATCTTTTTTAAACATGGGAGACCAGAACTACACACAGTACTCCAAATGAGGTCTCACCAGCGCCGTATACAACGGAAGCAGGACCTCCTTATCCCTACTAGATATACCTCGCCTAATACATCCCAAGACCGCATTGGCTTTTTTCACAGCCACGTCACATTGTCGACTCATAGTCATCCTGCGGTCTACAAGGACCCCTAGGTCCTTCTCCTCTTCCGTTACTTCTAACCAATGCGTCCCCATCTTGTAACTAAAATTGTTATTAGTCATCCCCAAGTGCATCACCTTACACTTTTCACTATTAAATTTCATCTTATTTCTGACACTCCAATTCACAAGCTCATTCAAGTCTCCCTGCAGAATATCCCTATCCTCCTCCGAATTTGCAACTCCTCCCACCTTCGTATCATCCGCAAACTTTATCAGCCCACTCTTGCAATCGGTTCCGAGGTCAGTTATAAATAGATTAAATAAAATGGGTCCCAAAACCGAACCTTGAGGCACTCCACTAGTAACCTCCCTCCAACCCGACAGTTCACCCTTTAATACGACCCGCTGCATTCTCCCCATTAACCAATTCTTTATCCACCTCTGGATTTTCATATCGATCCCCATGTTTTCCAGATTAACCAATAATTCCTCATGGGGTACAGTATCAAACGCTTTACTGAAATCCAGGCATATTAGGTCTACCGCATTTCCCTTATCTAATAAGTCCGTTACATGGTCCTGCCATGCGGGCAGGGGATTGGACTCGATGACCTCTCGAGGTCCCTTCCAGTCCTAGAATCTATGAACGTATGAAAAAAACACTGTTCTCCACCCCCAGCCAGGTTGGCCAGGGAGGCGGCTCTAGCAGGGGGGGCAGGAGGGATTCTGGCAGCAGTGAAGTGGGTTGCGGGGAAGTTGAGATCTTGACCCAAGTCATCCCAGACACTAATGCTAAGCCACAGGATGGCAGCATCTAGTGTCAGTGGAGTCCAAACACTATTTCAACCCCACAGTTTTCGATGAACTTCCCACAAGGAGAGGTGATGAGCACCCCCAGCAACACACACACACACACACACACACACACACACACACCACTCCTGGTGGTGGGAGGGGAACAGGAGAAAGGACAAAAGAAGTAAGAGATGAAGAGAAAGGAAGGAGGGATGGAGGAAAAGGTAAAACAAAAAGGACAAACCCTAATGTCCCCAGTGATTCTACGGCACAAAATCCAAGGGATGGAATAAAATTCTGCCATCTTAAACTACTGTTTTCCATGCCTAGAATTCAGCTGGCACCACGTGGATCAGACTGAGCAGCTGCCAAAACCTCTTGGAGGCTCTTACCTTCTAAACAGGGACGTCTGTTTTCTAGTAAAATCAGTAAAAGGAAAGGAGAAAACTCGAAAGAGGCTCCTGCACGCACTCACGTACGTGAACCCTAATACTCTCTCAGTCCTCAAAGAAAGACCCCGAGAAGGAGACTTGCTGAAGCAAAGCCACAGGGTCTCTGAGGTTTCCCTGGCCCTGTGCTCCTGTCCTGCCAGGCTGATGTCAGCATCTCTCTCGGAGGTCACCACCTCCCTAACACATTTGACCAATAAGCTGACATCCTGCAAAAGGCCTTTGTGATGTCACTGCCACACCCAACCAAACCCTCAAGTGCTAATGTCCTGCTGCTGGCCTGACACTTTGAAGGTCTGAGGATGTCATAACTATAAAGGGAAGGGTAACAGCTGTCCTGTGTACAGTACTATAAAATCCTCCTGGCCAGAGACTCCAAAATCCTTTTCCCTCTAAAGGGTTAAGAAGCTCAGGTAACCTGGCTGGCATCTGACCTAAAGGACCAATAAGGGGACAAGATACTTTCAAATCTTGGGGAGGGGAAGGCTTTTGTTTGTGTTCTTTGTTTGTGTGGGTGTTCGCCCTCGGGACTGAGAGGGACCAGACATCAATCCAGGTTCTCCACATCTTTCTAAACAAGTCTCTCCTATTTCAAACAAGGCGTGTTAGTTTTCCTTTGTTTTCTCAACTTGTAAATGTACCTTTTACTAGAGTGTTTATCTTTGTTTGCTGTACTTTGAACCTAAGACTAGAGGGGAGTCCTCTGAGCTCTTTAAGTTTGATTACCCTGTAAGGTTAATTTCCATACTGATTTTACAGAGATGATTTTTACCTTTTTCTTTAATTAAAAGCCTTATTTTTAAGAACCTGATTGATTTTTCCTTGTTTTAAGATCCAAGGAGTTTGGATCTTGATTCACCAGGAGTTGGTGGGAGGAAGGAGGGGAATGGTTAATTTCTCCTTCTTTTAGATCCAAGGGGGTTGGATCTGTATTCACCAGAAGTTGGTGGGAGGAAGGAGGGGGGATGGTTTAATTCTCCTTGTTTTAAGATCCAAGGGGTTTGGATCTGTATTCACCAGGGAATTGGTGAAACGTTTCTCAAGGCTACGCAGGGGAGGAAATTAGCCTTGGGATGGTGGTTAAGCTTAGAAGTTTTCATGCAGGCCCCTACATTTGTACCCTAAACTTCAAAGTGGGGATACAGCCTTGACACAGGTACTCTCTGTGGATCACCCCACTCAATGCGTCTTCATTCTAGGAAGCAAGTGGGCTAGACAGTAAAACATCAGAGGCTGCTCCCAATGCTACACTCAGTGTTTCCAAAATTAGTAGACTTTATGGCCACAAGAGACCTTTAGATCATCTAATCTAAGCCCCTGCATATCATAGGCTTCCTGTATAGTACAATAGTTACTCTTTGGGCACACACATTCCAGAAAGGCATCTAGTCTTCATTCAATGACATCAAGAGATGGAGAATCCACCACTTTCCCTTTTAGTGAGTGCCAGGGGGTTCCATTTCCCCTTCCACTAGCACCCCATTTACAGTGAGCCAGAGCAGTACCTGCAGCAGGGAGTGGGAGTTGCTGATGTCCACAGAGGCACAGCCCTTGCAGTGTCAACTTCCCACAAGGGGAGGTGAAGAGCACCCCCAGCAACACACACACACACACACCACTCCTGGTGGTGGGAGGGGAACAAGAGAAAGCAAGGAGGGATGGAGGAAAAGGTAAAAGGAAAAGGACAAACCCTAATGTCCCCAGTGATTCTACAGCACAAAATCCCAGGTGGGCTATAAAATTCTGCCACCTTGAACTAGTGTTTTCCATGCCTAGAATTCAGCTGGCACCAGATGGATCAGACTGCAGACTGAGCAGGTTAAAAACCTCTGCAAGGTTCTTACCTTCTCAACAGGCACGTCTGTTTTCTAGTAAAATCAATAAAAGGAGAAACTCGAAAGAGGTTCCTCCTCGCATTCACATACTTGAACCCTAATACTCTCTGAGTCCTAAAAAGGGAGACCTCGAGAAGGAGACTTGCTAAAGCAAAGCCAAAGGGGTCTCTGAGGTTTCCCTGGCCCTGCGCTCCTGTCCTGCCTGGCTGATGTCAGCATCTCTCTCTCAGGTAACCACCTCCCTAACACCTTTGACCCATAGGCTGAGGTCCAGGATAAGGCCTTTGTGATATCACTGCCACACCCAACCAAACCCTAAAGTGCTAATGTCCTGCTACTGGCCTGACACTTTGAAGGTTTGAGCTACTCTCTGTGGATCACCCCACTCAATGCATCCTCATTCTAGGAAGCAAGCGGACTAGACAGTAAAACTTCAGAGGCTCCTCCCAATGCTACACTCAGTGTTTCCAAAATTTGTAGACTTTATGGTCAGAAGAGACCTTTAGAGCATCTCATCTAACCCGCTGCATATCATAGGCTTACTGTATAGTACAATAGTTACTCTTTGGGCACACACATTCCAGAAAGGTATCTAGTCTTCATTCAATGACACCAAGAGATGGAGAATCCACCACTTTCCCTTTTAGTGAGGGCCAGGGGGCTCCATTTCCCCTTCCACTAGCTCCCCAGTTACAGTGAGCCAGAGCAGTACCTGCAGCAGGGAGCGGGAGTTGCTGAAGGCCTCAGAGGAACAGCCCCTGCAGTGTCTCAGGCATCTGGCGCAAGTGCCGGATGATGCGGAGCTGGTGCATCACTTTGGCCGTGACTTCCTCCTGCTGCAAGGGAACGAGAACCTGTCAGAGACTCAAAGGTCCCGAGGAATCAGGGGGAATTAAGGGCACCTGGAACCAGCA